>NW_012151929.1:845005-847347 GCF_000956105.1 Propithecus coquereli
AGTGATCCTCCTGCCTCAGCTTCCCGAGTAGTTAGGACTATAGATAGGCAGGCACAACCACACCCAGCTAATTTCTTTCTATTTTTAGTAGAGATGGGGTCTCGCTCTTGCTGAGGCTGGTCTCAAACTCCTGAGCTCAAGTGATCCTCCTGCCTCGGTCTCCCAAAGTGCTAGGATTACAGGTGTGAGCCACCACACCTGGCAGACTATTGAGTTTGAAAAGTAATGTTATATAAATATTAAAACATGCCAAAATAATGAATCTAAAGAAACAATTTTAGCAAGGCCTTATCCAAATTAAACATATAGTTTAGATCATTTAAGGAAATGAATTTAGGGCCAGATGCAGCAGCTCACGCCTGTAATCCTAACACTCTGGGAGGCTGAGGCAGGAGGACTGCTTGAGCTCATTGAGTTGGAGATCAACTGAGCAAGAGTGAGACTCATTCTCTACTAAAAATAGAAAAGTTAGCTGGGTGTCGTGGCGCATGCCTGTACTCCTAGCTACTCGGGAGGTTGAGGCAGAAGGATCGCTTGAGCCCAGGAGTTGGAGGTTGCAGTGACTACGATGCCACCACTGCACTCTACCTAGGGTGATACATTTTGCATGAGTAAAAGAACCAACTGTCCTCCCTACTTGCTATAATGAAGGAAATTCGCTTAGAAGCCTATTTGATTCATAGGGTCCAAAGCAATGGTTTTCTAGCCACATCCATTCCATTTGCGTTATAATTTTGGGGGGAGGAAATTATTTAACGTATAATTTCCTGAACCCCACCCCAGACCCATTTAGTTGTGCTGGTTAGAATCTACATTTTTAACAAGCATCTAAAATGATTCTGCTGAGAACCCTAAGTCTAACGAAAACAGCACTGCAAGAGAGGTCAGAAGACTTGTGCTGCAATCATAGCTCTTATCCTTCGTGGTTTGAACTCAGATAAACACTTAAATTTCTCAATCTTTTAAGTGGCATTATGTCTGGCTTTATATACTGAGGAGAAAAATAAGAGAGACACAGGAATAGGCCGGGTGCAATGGTTCGCACCTATAATCTTAGCACTCTGGAGGTCAAGGTAGGAGGATTGCTTGAAGTCAGGAGTTCAAGAATAGCCTGAGCAAGAGTGAGACTGTCTCTACAAAAAGTAGAAAAATTAGCTGGGTATGGTGGCATGGACTGCAGTCTCAGCTACTCGTTGAGGTCAAGGTAGAATCGCTTGAGCCCAGGAGTTTGAGGTTGCAGTGACCTATGATGAAGCCACTGCGCTCCAGCCTGGGCAATAAAGTGAGACTCTGTCTCCAAAAATAAGGAAAAAGAAAAGAAAAGAAAGAAAGAAAGATGCGGGTATATAAAACATATATCCCATGATATTTAATTCCTGAAACCCCCAAATCTTTTCAAAATATGGGTATATTAAGCATAGTTGCAGAGCTAGAATTTAAACCCAATCCAAATTTCAAAGGAGGGCACAGTGGTAACCTGTGGGTCAAATACAGGCCTGGTATATGTTTTCTTTATTTTACATTATTTTAAACTTCAAGCTAACATTTACCAGTTAGAAAATCTCACAGAAAAAATATGAATTTCTGTCTCCCTTTAAAATTTCAGAAGATCTGGAACACTGAAACTACAATCATAAGTGGCAACAATCAGCAGGAACTGAGTGGCAATTATTACTCTCTAAAGATGGAACAGCTCACACCACTTCAGATTATCTCACATTTGGTTAGCTTCAACCATGTTATGTTACCACCTGGCCCCAACTCCTACTTTAAGGTCTACATTCTTTGCTCCCTCCTTCTGAACTTCCACTGGATTTTCTGATTTGATAGCTATCTACTTCACAGGTTTGGGAACATATATTGAAAATGGAAATACTGGATTTTTTTTTTTTTTTTTTAAAGAGACAGGGTCTTACTCCGTAAACCCAGCCTGGAATACAGTGGCACAATCACAGCTCACTGTAACCTTGAACTTCTGGGCTCAATCAATCCTCCTACCTCAGCCACCGGAGTAGCTAGGACTACAGGCATGCACAACTGTGCCTACCTTATTTTTTTTATTTTTTGTAGAGATGGGGTCTTCTCACCATATTTCCCAGGCTGGTCTCAAACTCTTGGCCTCAAGCTATCCTCCTGCCTCAGCCTCCCAAGTGCTGAGATTACATGCATGAGCCACTGTGCCTGGCAAAAGATTAGATTTAAAACTAGTAAACTACATTTATACAAGAAAGATAGTATTTTGTTCTCTTTTTTTGAGACAGGGTCTTGCTGTCACCCAGGCTGGAGTGCAGTTGCATTGTCGTAGCTGACTGCAGCCCCCAACTCCTGAGCTCAAACAATCC
>NW_012151929.1:847417-848987 GCF_000956105.1 Propithecus coquereli
AAATAAAAGGTCCTTACTGTAAAAAAACAAACAAACAAAAAAAAACTGTTAGTACTTTTGTACCCTGAGTTTTACTTATGTTTGTATCCTGAACACCTAACACAGAACATGGGACAGAGTAGCTTTTAACTAAAAACTATTTGTTGTCTCAGAGTGGGTCTGAAATTTGTTCAGCTGTAAATATTTAGTCATCATAGTGATTTCTGCTTAACATCACAACATATTGATGATTTTAATCAAAGAACTGTTTTATCAAGTAGCATACATGACTATATTATATAGGTCTCCATATCTCAAAAAACACAAAAGCTGTTATAATGGAATATTTGAGTTTTATAATACTGTTCATTAGAGGCTTAATTTGTTTTTTGTCATCACTCACTAGGAGTCAATGGGAAGTAGGCATCAAATGTTTAAGAAAAAAATACTGGAGAAAGAACTTAAAACTCAGTATCGACAAAAAACTTTTATAAAAATCTGAATTGGAAAGTTGCCGTAACCAATTTCAGTGATGGCAAACCTCAAGTTAGCTCTCATAATAACGGGGTTTTCCAGGAAATTAGTATAGGGTAACTAGTCTATTCAAAATTCTGAAAACATTTTTCCCTTTTTTAAAAAACAGCTCCAAGTGAAAACTAATTAGTACACTCCTATGCACATGTAGGTGGATCAAAAATTACCAATAGACTCCAATCTACATGGACATCTCTTAATTAAAGAATCCAAAAGAATGTCACATCCCTTAAAGAATCCCAAAATGCCACTTTTAAAGAGCGGCAACATGGAACTCAGGGGATCTGAATTACAGTTCTCTTATTAATTGGGCATGTGACATATTATTAGGTATGTTAGTTTCATGATCCAAAAATAAAGGAGTTAGACTTAATATTAATGGTTTATATGGTTCATTTCAATTCTAAAGTTTGAAGAGTGGAAAATATTTGAGTAGAAAATATTTGGGGGAATTGTGTAGATAGTGGCCAGTCCTATGGTGTTATAAGAATCCAACAATCGAATGCCTTCTTAAGAACTATATTA
Organism: Propithecus coquereli; assembly: GCF_000956105.1. Classification (NCBI taxonomy): domain Eukaryota; kingdom Metazoa; phylum Chordata; class Mammalia; order Primates; family Indriidae; genus Propithecus; species Propithecus coquereli. Next base: position 848,456 of record NW_012151929.1, read on the forward strand.
TCTTACTATTGGCTACATTTTCCATGACTACACTGAGGATTTTTTACCATTTCAGGATCATTCTACAACCCTAAAAGACTTTCCAGTTCCATTTAAACTTTCTATAATAACCCTCTTGCCAATTTCATCTTTAATTTCCTTCTATATTTTTCTAAGTAGTCCTACAAAGGCTGGGCTACAAATCTCAGTTCTCCAACAAGAGTTAATATCTAAACATCCGTGCAAATTCTGACAACTAGAACCTGAGTCTCAGCAGCCTCCCCTGCAAAATAAAAATATTATCCCACTTTTAGGACAGTATATAGGATTAAAGAGATAACAAATGAAAGAAGCTTTGTAAACTATAAATCACTATACAGAATGCTCCTCAAGGCTTCAGAAAATAAAAAAAGTTAGTATTCCTTTTATTTCCAAATTTGGGGTTTTTGAAAATAAATACCTTAAAATGAAAGATACTCTAAAACAGAAGCTATGATAAATTCTAGATGTTTTACACACAACTTGGTGATAATGAAACTCCATTTACAGATGG
>NW_012151929.1:851807-852699 GCF_000956105.1 Propithecus coquereli
CCCGCCTCGGCCTCCCAGAGAGCTAGGATTACAGGCGTAAGCCACCACGCCCGGCCTCGGCAGTAATTTTTTAATTAACTCTTTTATCTTCTTCTTTAATAAAATAGATTTCTTATAAAACATACTTTTTGCTTTGTATTCTTATCATTTTCACATTTCATCCTACTTTAAAATACCAGTACTTCTCATGGAAGAATGAAGAGATTCCAATAACGCATAGATACCTATGTTCCACGTATCTGCTGGGAAGTGTAGCTAGACAGATGTGAAATAGTTGCTTGCTTCCTTATTCTCACAATCTGAGACTTTTCACTTGCTAATCATTAAAGAAATAAATTGAAATTCTAAGTTAAATTGCTCAATTCTCTATTAAGCCCCCACTGTAACTTTCACTTCAGAATTTCAATAATCATTATACTGTATTAAATTTGTTACATTTGTCTCCAGATAAGCATAAGTCTCTGAAGGGTAGATGTTGTATCTTATTCACTGTTGAAGACTTAGTTCAGATTTGGCTCATTCTAAGGATTCAATAAACATATGTAGAATACAAAACAAGAAAAGCAACAACAGAGAATACATGAATACATAGTAATTACTATCCTATAGGAGCTCATAGTCTAATAAGGGTAAAAGAGACACATAAACAAAAATTATACAAGATATTCAAAACGCCACAGGAGAGAAACGTTAACATGTAAGAAGAAACCTAGGAGGAAATAAAAGTATGAGACAGAAATTACTTTATTCCCCTTCCCCCAGACCATTACCATCCCTAAAAATTTGGCAAAAGTTCTTGTCAATTAATTTAGCCTCAAGTTTCTAGTGAATTTATACTAAGCATGAAGAATATATATGATCACTTCAAGTGCTCACATTCAGAGTTAACTCC
>NW_012151929.1:853439-856169 GCF_000956105.1 Propithecus coquereli
CTCGCTCTTGCTCAGGCTGGTCTCGAACTCCTGAGCTCAAACAATCCACCTGCCTCGGCCTCCCAGAGTGCTAGGATTATAGGCGTGAGCCACCGCGTCCAGCCCAGACAACTTTCTAAATGGTTTTCCATCTCTATGTTCGGACATACTTTGACCAGGCTAGTATTTTATTGCCACTACAAATTTCTGGCTGGTATAATGGAAAGAGCATTAGATTGTAAATCAAAGAATTTGGGTTTGGGTTTCTGCACTATCACTAAGCCATTTTGGAATCCTAAACCTAAATTTCTTCATTTGTAAATGACTTTTAGATTCAATTACCTTTAATATCTCTTCTTGCTATAAAAGTCTACATCTCTCCTCTGAAAAAATTGCCTTTGGCTTACAAAATAAATTCGAACAGTATTAAAGCCTTCCACGTTCAGTGTGGTAGTTAAGAGCATGAGTTTTGGAGCCCAAAAGACCAAAGTTTGAACCCTGATTCTGTAGTTTATTTGCTTATCCCTGGGCAACTTACTGGGATTCTCTAAGCTTCAGTTTTTTCTACAAAATGGAACATAACAGTTATTATCTCATGAGGTTGTTTTAAGAATTAAATAAGATATTTGGTATCTTAGTGCTTAGCACATAGTAAACAGTAAGTATGAGATTTGTATCTATTCTAACCAGTCTCCCATTACTGCCTTCTAGTTATAGTTTTCAAACTGTTCCTGGAGAACTAGAACTCTGTTTCAACCAAAACAACCGTGTGAGTTTCCCTCCTTCTCTTTTACATATTGAGGTTCCACATTTAAAAAAATATATTTGGAGTGTTTCCTTCTGTTAAAAAATATATGAAATCCGCTGCACTATGGATATTCTCTGCTCCAACTAGCTATGCCTATTTTGTCAACTGCCATTACCTTGTAAACATTAGTATATCCTGTCTTTGGTAAAAGCTATTCCTCCCTCCTCAAGAATTCTCTGTGAAATCTTCCCTAGTCATTCCTTCTTTTGTGCTCTTAGAGCATTTACTCTTAGGGTTGTCCCCTTTTATCTCCCAAAATAAATGGCAAACTCTCTGAAAGTAAGAGCAGTGTCTTATAACACTATATATTCCCTTATTTATGGTCTCCTGAATACTAAGTATTCAATAAATGTGCAACTAATTCTTCACCAGTGAGTACCTCTTGTAATCTACCTTGATAATATCCAATGTGCTGTTTCACTCTGTCTTTTCTAACTAAAAATAGGTACTAGAACAATAAAATAGCCATCTACACATATCTGTTCTAAATCTTCATTTGAAAATTGTGCCACTTTATTTTTTAAATAGAGACAGAGGTCTTGCTGTGTTGCTCAGGCTGGACTTGAACTCCTGAGCTGAAGCAATCCTCCCACATTAGCCTCCTGAGTAGCTAGGACCACAGGCACATGCCACTGCACCTGGCTGCCACTCTTTGCTGATTGTTATTTGGCCACAACTTAACTCACAGTTAATGTCTATTTTTTTTTTTTGAGATAGAGTCTCACTCTGTTGCCCAAGCTATAGTGCAGTGGCATCATCATAGCTCAATGCAGTCTCCAACTCCGGAGCTCAAGCGATCCTCCTGCCTCAGTCTCCTGAGTGGCTAGGACTACAGGTCACGCCACCAAGCCCAGCTAATTTTCTTTTTGTTTTCTGTAGAGATGTGGTCTTGCTATCACCCAGGCTGGTCTTGAAGTCCTGGGATCAAGAGATCCTCCTGTCTCGGCCTCCTCAAGTGCTAGGTTTACAGGCATGAGCCACCGTGCCCAGCCTAATATCTTTTGATTTGGCCTTTAAATGTGATGATCTCTGTGCTGAGAAACAAGTAGTCTCTTTCTATACACTGAGTTCACCATTCCCCTTCTATCTCCTCTCCTACAATCCCTTTCCTTTACTGTTTTAGCCCTAAAACCTAGACCTCTTACTATAGTCTACCAATTCAGATTAATTTAGATTATTCTCTGGGTCTCATCTCTATTGTTTATATTTTTCCACTAAGGTCAAAGGCTCTATGGAATCTGTACCTTACTAAACCTGATTTGTGAATAAATAAAATTATGCTTGCCTTTGGCAACTGTATAAATACTCCAAGTCCCATTTAATAAGTGCAGAGACTATTATGGTTACATGCTCCTTTGGGGAGATCTAGCTGTGTGTGTAACTTAGCCTTTCTGACAATCCATACCTTGCTTTGTGATCTGGGGGGAGCTACATGTTTCCTGTCCTCCCCCAACCCACTCCTTTTTTCAGTATCAGCTTTTTCTCAGAAGAAAAAACATATAAAGGTAGAAATACCGATTTCAAAGTCAGGCTTACATTTGAATGGCAGAGACTTAATAGCTATATGACCATTCCAAAACTGTTTCACTTTATAAAACGAGCACACTAATACCTATTTCATTAAATGGGACAATACAAAACATCTAGATTCTAGATCAATATTTAGCATATAATGTGTATGCAGTGTTATTTTCTTTTTCCAAAGGAAAACATAAATTTCAAAGGGAAAATCAGGTAGAAGGACAACTTAGCTTTTGCAAAGACCCTATCCATAAAAATATATCTGCGTCACTATAATATTAAGGGGAAGCTGTTTTTTCTCAATGAAAGAATAGTTGTTCTTAAGAAGTTAGTGAAGTTTTAAAGACCAACATTCTGATTTTAAAATAAAGTCCAGGCCGGGCGCGGTGGCTCACGCCTGTAATCCTAGCACTCTGGGAGGC
>NW_012151929.1:857944-861269 GCF_000956105.1 Propithecus coquereli
TTTTTTTTTTTTTTAAAGAGATGGGGTCTGGCTGTGGCATCCAGGCTGTAATGCAGTGGTGTAATCATAGCTCACCGCAGTCTCAAACTCCTGGGCTCAAGCGATCCTCCTGCATGCACCACCACGCTGGCTAATTTTTTTAAAATTCTTTTTTAGAGATGGGGTCTTGCTGTGTTGCCCAGGCTGGTCTTGAACTCCTGGGCTCTAGTGATCCTCCCACCTTGGCCTCCATAAGTGTCACCACCACTGGCCTAATTTTACAGTTTTTATAAAGCAACTTTACTTACATTAATTTACTTCATCCACATAACCACTCTGTGAGAAAATGGGCATAGATTATAATTCCCATTTACTGCTGAGGAAAATAATTCAGTGATAGTAACTTGTCCCTTTACTTAAAGGAAATGGCAACACCCAACTCAAATCCAGATTTTTTTTTTTTGAGACAGGGTCTCACTCTGTTGCCCAGGCTAGAGTGCTGTGGGTGTCATCACAGCTCACTGCAGCCTCCAACTCCTGGGCTCAAGCAACCCCTCCTGCCTCAGCCTCCCAAGTAGCTAGGACTACAGGTGGGTGCCACCACACCTGGCTAAGTTTTCTATTTTTGTAGAGAAGGGCGTCTATTTCTTGCTCAGTCTGGTCTTGAACTCCTGGGCTTAAGCGATCCTCCCACCTCAGCCTCCCAAAGTGCTAGGATTACAGGTGTGAGCCAGCCCCGATCTTATATTTCTAAATGTTGTTAACACACTGTCTTCACATACCCTACATGAACTACTTTTACACAAAAATAAATGAAAATCCCTACTCTCAAGGAGCTTGAAGCATGCTTAATTCTAAGCATGAAAGGAATGCACAGAAGTAAAACATGGTCCCTGGCCTCAATAAACCTTCAAAGGTCTACTCAGTTAAAAAAGCAAGACTTGGGGAACTGGAAAGTAAACCTGAAGATCAGGAATCATATCTTATTCACTTTTTCTATGTCTTATGCTATTAATGGCTGGTATAAGTAGAAAATATTGTTTTGTCAGTAAATATTTGCTGGTTGTCTAAATGTATTGATTGAATCTTCTAGATAGGGTGAAATATGAAATAACATCAGAACCCATTCATTTTTCCCAGGGGCTGAGCTTTTATTTGTGACCAAAGAAGGAGCCATATCATCAAATAACCCTTAGACAAATGTAACAAAGAAAGCTCAGGCACCCTTTCTGGGCTACATCTACTGATTAAATATATTTCATAGCAAAATAAAGATCTTGAGCTTCAGTCCATTATATTTCAAAGCTGCCAGAAGGTTATAAAACAATTTCCAGAACTGAATCCAGTCTAACTGCCACAAAATACAACTATCATTTGCTGTTGCTTTATTCTAAATTAAACACATCCTTTGCCTCTACAATAAGCAATTGTCCATAATATTTCTCATCAACAGGGCCTTCTTTATGTTGTTTCCTTCAGATATCTTGTCAATATATCTTTTCTACTATGGGTCTTTTATTTTTTAATGCTACCATTAATCTGCCATATACAATAAAAGTTCTTTTTTTAAAACTTCTAAAATATTTTTTTTCATCTTGCATAAACTTCTGAAATATTTAATAAATACTAAAGGAGAACAAAAGGTAATAATAAGAAAATTTGGGTGGGCACGATGGCTCACACCTATAATCCAAGCACTTTGGGAGGCCAAGGTGAGAGGATCGCTTGAGCCCAGGAGTTCAAGACCAGCCTGAGCAAGAGCGAGACCCTGTCACTACAAAAAAGAGAAAAGTTAGCGGCATTGCACAAGCCCAGGAATTTGAGGTTGCAGTGAGCTATGGTGATGCCAATGCACTCTAGCCCAGGAGACAGAGAAAGACCCTATCTCAAAAAAGGGAAGGAAGGAAGAGAGAAAGGGAGGAAAAGTTCAAGTACAAAAATAAACTCAGTTTTCAAGGTATAATTTTATATCCTACAACAGATAACTTCATTCCGAGCCAGCATGCCCTATTCCCCAATCTATCCAAGTGACAAGATACCTGCACTGGAGCCCCAAGGCCTAGAACTGTTTGCAAAAGGTTTGCATGAATGGAGATAATTTTTAAAACTTTGATAAAAAACCCCAAAGAGACTAGGTTTAAATTTTAGTAGATACTTGCATGTTAGATATGTTAGAGAGTCCTAAACTCAAATAAATGCAAAGAACTTACAAAGTGTAAGCCTAGAAATTACATGCAGTGACTAGTCTATAAAATACCAAGGAGGCATTATCACTTACACTAGGAGCAACAGTACTTTCTTCAGTGGTTATTTATAGCAAAGGTTTAGTACGGTCAAAGAAATCTGTCATAAATTGCCTCAATATGCCATAAATGTGGTTATATTCTAGGTCAAATCATGTGGGTATTACAGAAAGAGCTACATGAAAGAAACCAGTACGATGCCTGTATATTGTTGAATCTGACACTAAGAAATAGCGAGCCATCTATAAGACAAACTCAACCATTAATATTGGAAACAAAATAAGGTTCTGTTCTTTTTGAAAGGTAAACATAGCCATTTAAAACAGATAGACTTCACACCAACAACGTGAATATACTTAACACTACTGAACTGTACATTGAAAAATAGTTAAGGTAAATTTTGTTAGGTTTTTAACCACAATTTTTTAAAAATCTTCAGATGTGCTTCAAATTTCTCTTGTATTTTTAAATGAATAATAGATTTGGGTTATGGAGTGCTTACTATATATGCCCATTACCATGGAGATGCAGGTAAAATATGAATAAAACCTAATTTCTCTTTTCAAGAAGCTCAAAGCTTAAAGAGAACCAAAATTCTAAAGTCTTCTTAAAAACAAAAATTATAATAACTTTGGATCATCCAAAGTAGATGAGTATCCATTTACCTATCCTTTCTTAAAAACTCTCTCCCCCACCCCCTCCCTCTCTGCAAGTTCTAGTTGTACTTTAAAGTCTCTGATGCTTAAACTGAAAAGTCCTGGGATTCAAACAGATTTGCTAGCCCTTATGAAATTCGCCCATCCTATGTGGCTAAACAAAGAGTAACAATCAACAATATTCCTGGGCATCCTTGAATAGAACGGGTCTTTCAAATTGGAGGGAAGAGTAAATCTAGTCTCATGATCTTCTTCCGAGCAATCATCTCCACTCAATTCAATACAATCCAACTATGCAAAACACTGGGACAAATTCTATCAAAAAACCATCTGTATTTCAATCCTGGTTACCCTCTCTCTTTTCTGGACTCATAAAATCTGTGGTCTATGCTATACAAATTGCTCTTAGTCACAGAGTATTCTTTGTATTATTTACGAAGAGTCCTT
>NW_012151929.1:861319-861971 GCF_000956105.1 Propithecus coquereli
TAAATAAATAAATAAAGTCTAAATTGTAACACTATATATTTCTACTCTACTGTACTGAATTTCCAGTCTAGTTTTCCTTTAGTCATGAAATTGAGACCTATCCAATGGAGGCCTTACCCTACTAAATTCACCATTTATTTCCTGGAGTGAGAAGGGGGTATACATACATAAAACCAAAGAAATACCCCGAACTCTACTCTGCTTTGATTCTGCCTACTCTAGGTCTTTTCCAAAACAATTATTTTCTACATTTTTTGAATAATAATACAAGTACATAATATCAAACTCAAAAAAATACATTAAAAAGCAACTCAGTTTCCCTTCAGAGATCCATCTTTACAAAGATTTTTCTTTCTCTGCATGGTCAAGCAAATACAAACATAAATATACAGGCACACTTGTATACCTACAGAATGTACTCTTTTAACATTTCACAGTAGAATGTCTTAGTTTTAATACCAGAACTATAAAAAATGTTCATCTCTCTCAACACATTTTCAGCCAATGATTTTATACAGTAAAATTTTAATGTTTCAATCTCAAAAACTTAATACAACGTTCTTAAAAAGATGAGTGAGAAATCTGGAGATAACTTCCAAATAAAACTAATATAGAACTTTGAAAAAGCTACTTCAGTATCAACAAAAGGGAT
>NW_012151929.1:873586-876553 GCF_000956105.1 Propithecus coquereli
AAAAAAAAAAAAAAAAATCTATCTCCCCCAAAGAATAGGTTACTGCTTAGTAATAAATATTCAATCAAAATATATTTACTGAGCATCTCCTTTGTGTCACCAGTGAACAGAATTTTCAGAACTACAATTTTAAAAGTACAATGTTAATGATTGAAATGTCCTATTTCATGTTTTGTCTGTTTGTTCATCTTAACATATTGGAATTGATTAGACTTCCATATGCAATTTGTGAAAATCCATTTCCAAAATTCAAAGAATTAGTCAACAGTAGCGCACCTCTCCCCAAAGATCCCCTTACACAATGAGCCCTTCCGTGACCAGATGTATATAAAGGCACAATGATTCCCCATCATTTCTGAGGTAGCAGTCACATCACATCTGCAAAAAACAAACAGTATCTCTTCAATTTGAGAGAGCTAAAAGTGAATGTAGTTGGTTGGTTTCCATCTAACAAGAACTCAGAAGCAGAAATATTAGTATTTTGTTTTTATCCAAATGACTGGTACAGTTAAATGGAATAATAAATGCAATGGAAACTTTAAGCCATACATTTTCCAGAGCTTGATCTGAACCCTAGAAATGGCTTCTCTGCTCAGAGAGTTCTAGGAAATCTCTGCTTTCATTTATGTTTCCAGTGGGTTAATTATCACTGCAGAGCAAAAGAGCCAGGGCAATCACCAGCTTCAGGGAGAATTTAGAAGGATGAAAGTTAAAATCTGCTGTTGAATGAGTCTCTTTATAATACTGAAGCCACAATACAACATAACTAAATGGCACAAAGAAAGCACATTCTGATACTATATATTCCTTTTACTCCACCCACCTATCACCTCCACCAAAAAAATTTAAAACAGGTTGAGCCACACACAATATGTTCCACTTCAAAGTTTTAATGACATAGCAGCTTACTCTTGCAAATTATTGGCAAATATGGAGGTTTAACAGTGACTTAAAATATGGCTATAGGAAAAACAGACTATTCTAGGGAGGAAAACGCGGCGGGGGGGGGAACCCAAACACTTTTTAAAAAGACAACAAATATACTCAAGGTATAAGATCTGAATCAGAAATACAGTTTTCTTTCTTTCTTTTTCTTTGGTAAATTTTAAAAACTTACCCTGAAGAGATTTTCCCAATCCCTGGCCCAGCTTCCACCCATGTTTCTGCAGTAAGCGGTGTCCAATATTATCCTGACAGATAGAACAGAGAGACAAACCAAAAATATTCCAATAATATATTCTTCCCTTCCTAGTGACATTTAAACAGGTGATGAGCAAGAGATAATTCTACAAATATGCATGCAAAAAGGTGCTAATAATAGGGTAAAATGTGCCCAATAAAAGGGACATTAATGTAAAAACAAATGCTGGCTAGTATTTTATATGGAAAGAACATATGGGGGTAAGGGCCCTTTCTGATGGTGTGCTGGGCAACTTTTATACATAACACTTTAAAAAGGAGAAAAAAGGGAAGGGGAAAAGGGTAGAATACATTTATGAAGTTTTAAAACTAACATTAAAAAGCATAAGATCAAGGTACTTATACAGTCATATCCACCACCTAAACAGCACCACTTTAAGATTTTTTTTCAAAAAGAAAATTTACATTGTGTTTAGTTATTTTGTTTATGTGTCAGGCTTTCATGATACAAAGGAAGGTGTAAGTGTAAGACTGCCCCACCACTAGAAATGAAAAAACAATCAGAGCAAAATCCAGGCTAGACTTGATTGGTTTTTTTTATATATATAAATATATATAATATAAAGATTTAACTAGCATGCAGCCAATATTAAACTGAAAAAAGTGAGGTTAGTAAAACAAGAAATTAAGTTGATTAAACAGAAAAATAAAATGAGCTCAAGCACAGACTGAGTGATGCATTTCAACATGTAGTCTAACAAAAATGCTAAGATGTTAGAATGAAACAGGCCTAGCAATAAGTTAACAGTAAAGAACCATTAGTGCATGTAGGGGGGAAAAACCAACATACATAATGTCTCATCTTCCCAGGAGGACACTGGAAAAGGTATTTCAATGTAAAATGTATGAAAAAAACACCAGAAACAACAATTAAATATCAGCTTTTGTTTAAGGAGTTAAGGTATCAAAAACACCTGCAGCCCTTTGTCCAAGTCTTTGCTTTTCATAGTTATTGTGAAGTACCAAGAAGATAAAGCTAAAATAACCACTAATTGTTAACAGAAAAAAGGTCATCCAAAGGAAAACACTGAAAAATCCTAAACACAAAGTATTCTGTATGCATTAAAATGTAATTTATAGTATAATTTGGTATCACCACTTGAAAATTAAGCTAACAAAACCACAAATCTTTGCATTAAAACCAAGTATCTCTGGCTGGGCATACTGGCCCATGCCTGTTATCCCAGCAATTTCAGAGGCTCAGGCAAGAGGGTCACTTGAGGCCAGGAATTTGAAGTTGCAGTGAGCTATGATGATGCCACTGCACTTTAGTCCAGGCAACAGAGCAAGATCCTGTCTCAAAAAAACAAAACAAAACAAAACCCCAAGTATCTCTCATATTAAACTGTCTTCCAATTCCATACTCAATGATAAAATCTCTCTGACGTCACAGAGGAAAAACATCATTTTACTATTATTTTCTCTGACGGGAAGTTAGAAGACTATTAAGCCTCCCCAATGCTTTTTGGTTTTTCTGTTGTTGTTTTGAAAAAAGGACAAGTTTATGACAGCATGCAAACTAGAAAACCAGGCTGAGTAGGTGATTATTTCATCGCTGGGAGGGAAATCAGGATACTTTGTAAAAAACGAAAAGTAAAGGCAAAGTATAATGAAAAACTTGTTTCTAAAACAAAACATATTATTTTAAATATATATATAATCGTTATAGAGCAAAAAAGTTCACTACAAATTACTTTTGCTAAGAACTGAAATAATTAGAAACACTATAGTATGTGTAATCCCAAGTGATGACTTCTACATTATCAG
>NW_012151929.1:887413-888726 GCF_000956105.1 Propithecus coquereli
TGGCACAATATGGTACTGGGGCCTTGCTTCTGATAGTTCTGTTCTTAAACTCCGACCACCCAAAAAAATATTTAAAGTGGAAAAATTAAATTATTTTTCAAGTACAAGATACTGATCTAGCCTGCGGATTTCATTACAAAATTCTGCCTTGTGATAATCCACAAGATAATATGGAACAAGGCACAAACTTCAGTGATTTTTAACTTAGCAAAGTGGGCGTGGCATTTTCTCCTTATGTCAAAACACAAAACTGGACATTCAGCGAAACATCAAATGTGAATTCTCCCTCTGCAGCATTATCACATGCGTCATCAAGTACTGCCATGCCTAAGTCTAGCATCATGCCAGCACATTAAGACAGAAAGTACTATATGCAGTGTTCACTGGACCAGAAGGACAGAAATAAGAAGGGGAGGTGGGGGAGAAAGAAACCCTAGAGAAGAAATTAAAAAAAGGCAGACCGTGCAATACAAACCAGATCATGGCTGCTTAGCTAATATGGGCCAACTGCTGTGGAAGAAAAATGTCGAACACCCCAAGTTGTGTAAATTTCCATAAACATCTAAACACACACACAAACACACACAACACCAACCTAATTAGGAACATAAATATATGTTGATCCTTTACTATGTTACAGTTTTGAAAACAAAAGCTAAAGTTAAAATATCTGTACTCTCTAAATTGCCTTTTTATTTTCCTTAGAAAGAAAAAAAGTAGTGTTTCTTAAGGGGGTGGGTTGTCTTGACTATTATAAAGATTAAAATTCCCTCTTTGACTTTTTCCCCCATTCAAGTTTTACCAATAACTCAACTGAAACCCTTATAAAATATGTACACAATCACAAATATTAAATGCTGACAATGAGAGGTTTAGACATTTTAACAATGGATTGTGTTATTTTAAAATACTGCATTTTTCAAAATGAAAATAATATTCAAGAATTAAGAAAATTTTTAAAAATTAAGAGGTAAATAAATCTCTTTGTTCTACTGCTTGGTATCATTAATGTCTAAAACTAAGCAGTGTGAAAAGATAGAAATAACTAACTTTTGACTAAAACCAGACATTTCTTAAGCTACAGAGACCAAGTTTACCATGTTTCACAAGAGTCTGGTAAATAAAACATATTATTCCTTAACTGTTTCTAATTGAACATTTCATACATGAGTATACTGCCCAGGAAAGGTGAACCTATTAAAGGATCAAAATACATTTCACTCCTTTATTCAATTACAAAAACATTAAACTTAAACTTGCTATCTTTCACAGAATATTGATATGGGCCAAAAAGATATTTTTCTATAAAAATT
>NW_012151929.1:888776-891751 GCF_000956105.1 Propithecus coquereli
CAACTGAATTTTGACCAAGAGTGGGAAGCAAAAAGCTGATTTTCTACATAATTCATAAAGAGTTCCCATCTATTTGTTACTCTCTCTGCTCAAAACCCCAAAATGGTGGCAGTGGAGTATGTTCTTTGGCTAGAAATGAAGTTCTAATTCTGGTTAAACTACAAAGCTGAGCTGAAAATCTAAACTTTTTTCATCTAGATTACCTCAGTTGGTCTTTATTTGTTTTTTCCTATTTCTGCTCTTAAATGTTACACTTTTATCCTTTGTTCCTGTCTATTAAATTTGAAAGAGGGATATAATTTTTAAATGGGAAGACTTCTGAAGGCAAGAAATGTATATTATAAACAACTACCAATATGCTAAAAATATAACATCAGCAATTAAAAATACCTCATTATTAACTGTTTCAGCTATTCCTCAGCATTTTTATTTATTAATTAAATATCAACTAGAAACTTTCCCAGGAACATCTCTCTGCTCCATGAAGCTGTATACCACCAGAGTAACAATGACCATTTTGGCAACAGCACCACCAATTTATATGATGGGAGCCTGCCAAAACACAGATAAAATTTACTTTATTATATGGAGCTGACTACAAGTTTTTATAATAAGAAACAAAATATCACGTCTCAAGAGAAAACTATACTACAGGTATGTCAATGACTGGATGAATATTAATTCCATAGTGAATTTTCTTTTAGTTGACTGCCACATTCAATTTACATCATTTGGCCCATTTTCAACAGTGACAAAAATGTAAGTCTCTTGAGTGGATTGTAAACTTTGCTGATTGTGTATTAAAGACTCTATAAGCAAGAACCAAATGCTACTAGGTGAACCCATGCAAACAACAAGTTGTAAAAAGTCCCAAAACAAAAAAATCTATAGCTCACTACAGATGACACAATGAAGACTAGAGAGAAAAGCCATATAGTAATGCTACACCATTCAGCTCCAAGAAGCACAATATTTATAGTGCAGTCCACATATGGTCACTGCTAAATATCAAATCAGCAGTCTTATAGAGTTACAGTTTGGAACTAATGGAGTCCACAGATCTAAACGGATATGCAACATGACAAAACCCAAATATACAAATACTTCTAAATCCCTACATGACAAAACTAAACATCAGCAACTGGAGTTTGAAAACTTACACTAATTTTTAAAACCTGTTCTGTTAACCTGACAACTGTAAGGACAGGATTTTAATCAGGTAGAGCAAAGACCAACTAAAGGCTGATGGGTAGCTGTACTTTCAACTGCAAAAATGACAACATACTTTAAGTCAATGATGCAGGCATTTTGCCTTCCATGTAGCTTAAAATCATGCTTTCATCTGATTTCTCATCTTCTAACTCTGATAAAGGTCATGAAGGACCATAAATAACATCAACCAATTCTTGTAACTATAATGGAATCCTAGCCTGGACTACGGCTTTAGATCAAGCTTTCTAAATATTTTATCCTTAAGTATATGGAGGTCATAGTTACATTGGCTAGGACCTAAAAATCTCTTAAAGCAATAATTACTTTTAAAATTCTAGTTCAAAAAAGTTTTTGTGATAAGTATAAAATGTTAACACTTTCCAACTTCTCTTTAATTCAGATAATCAAGTTGTCTAGCAATTCTTTCATAATTTTCTTAAACAGGTGGTTTACTCTTGAGCAGAAATCTTATTGAGATATACGGTTGGTTGAAATAAAGAAGGGAAAATAAAACTTTAAAACAAATATGATGAAATACTTTACAAATGATGGATTTTGATGTGTTTTCAACAATTCCCTATTGAAACTGAAATACCTGTATCATCTCACTAACAAATCCAGACTTTAGAAATTCACTATAAGCATAATACATTATTGCATCTTTGTATCTCATTTCCCATTCTGTTGGTTTGCATCAAATTTACCCTACTACAAAACAAAAAGACCTTAATCCTATACTCACAATAACCCTTCACACAGGCATATTCTTGGCACAAACCTGTGCAGACTTCCACGGTTACCAGCTGCTGCAGATTACCTTTGTTAAAAAAAAAAAAATGACTAGACCTTTAGCTCCTGCAATGATCTGTAGACTCCCAAAGCTGCATATTTCCAGCCACTTTTGAGTTGCATGCTGTAGCAAAACAGTCAGCACCTCTCAATAGATATTGCTGCAGAGAAAGATTTTAATTCAGCAGAGACTCTTTTCTGTGTTAGAAGCAACGCCATTTCCCCCTAAGAACAAAACAGCTCAATATAGCCAGCCAGCCAGCCATATAATTCATTATTTACTTATTATTTGGTGGGCATTCCTGAGGTGACAGGGGACTTCTTTTCTTGGAGGGGGCGACAGTGGGGGGAGAGGGAACGCTACCCTACTTTTATGCCAATCATTATAGGAGTTTCTTATAAAACTTTAAATTTTATTCCCAAGTGATTAGGTAGCAGAAATAAGATCCCTCCTATCTTGCGTGTCCTACTTCTATCTAACACAATGTAGGCTATGAAGTTCCTCCTACTACTACCTAAACTACCACATCACAAATAATGCATATATTTATTTGTTTCAGGAGTAAATTTTAATTAGAAGTATAATTTATTAATATATACATTTCTAAGCATACATTTATTTATAAGAAAATTAAATATCCAGTCTGAGTACTATACCATTTGTTATTTTAAATGGAAAAGACACACTATTTTAATGAGTAAGGCATATATCAATTCTACTCCTACTCATTGAGATTACTCAACAATGATTTTACTCAATCAGACTGTTTCTGATAGTGTTCTTCCTATGATACGTGATGGAAAAAATCCTGGACACCGTGAGAGGTAAAATAGCATTATCCTCATGTGCCACAGGAATGAGTTTTCGAAAAATCTTTCAACGTAGCCCTAAAAGAGGGCTTTAAAAAAAATGTTAAAATTGTTAAAAATGTTAAATATTTAATTTAGTGGTTTTTAAAAATCTTTGTTGAGTA
>NW_012151929.1:891801-894115 GCF_000956105.1 Propithecus coquereli
GGAAGTTAGAAGACTATTAAGCCTCCCCAATGCTTTTTGGTTTTTCTGTTGTTGTTTTGAAAAAAGGACAAGTTTATGACAGCATGCAAACTAGAAAACCAGGCTGAGTAGGTGATTATTTCATCGCTGGGAGGGAAATCAGGATACTTTGTAAAAAACGAAAAGTAAAGGCAAAGTATAATGAAAAACTTGTTTCTAAAACAAAACATATTATTTTAAATATATATATAATCGTTATAGAGCAAAAAAGTTCACTACAAATTACTTTTGCTAAGAACTGAAATAATTAGAAACACTATAGTATGTGTAATCCCAAGTGATGACTTCTACATTATCAGACATCACAAAACCTTAATCCAACGCTGTTGCAGCTGCTACTGCTTCGTCCCTTCTCCTCTCCCAACTGAACTGCCAGGGAAAGTATTCCCTTATTCAGTGTCTTAACTATTTACAAATAACTTTATTATTAAAAAAAGATTAAAAGTCTCAATATAAGTAATGTTAGCGGAAAATGGAAAGGTAAAGAGGCCCTTATTTTACTACTATGAAAACAAACTTACCTGTATATAAAATCCTTATTTCATATCATAATTCCTATAATTGAGTAATTCTGGAAAGGATAGGGATAGCAAAATGATTCTAAGAGCATATAGTTGATTAAGTTATTGTTCGATCTCTTAACAGACTAATGTTATAACTATACTTGGCATGAAGATTTAGGTATTAAACAATGCTGACAAAAATTGTTGCTCCCACCCCATTTTGTTTTTGGTTTTTTGTTCTAAAGAAAACTCTATCTTTGGCTAAGTGGAGATGAGACATTATGCTGACTGTGTTATATTATGAATGCACTAAAATAAACAGACAGATGAAGCAGTATGCTATTTCCAAAAGCAGTGCAAGTGGAGTGAAAGCATTTCCATACGAACCTGGCTTTAAAAACTGGGCTGTCAAAAGAACAGTTAAATGTAACACAAAGTAAGAAACTGTCCAATCACTAATGGTCGTTTTTTTTTTTTTTGTCTTGTTTTCAATTCACTGCTTGCAAGTAATGTATTTATTAAAGAGTGAAAGCATAAGTAAATTCACGAGTCAAGACCAGCTGAGAGATTCAAGAGCAGCATGTTGTGACCGACAACAGTGAAAGGAAAAGCAAATGTTAAAGGGAGAGGGAGAAAAAAAGAAAACTTTAGGGTTATACACATTAGCACCACTTTTACAAAACCACTCAAGAGGATGGCTGTCACCTTCTCAGAAAAAAGCTATTGATACAAAATGGTAATGGCATTTCTCTTCTAAAACTTTAGGTTAAAACTGTTCTTTAATTAAATCCACTTTCCCAAGTATGAATAGGCATTGAAATGTTGGGGGCTATATTAAAACATTTAACATGCCACTCTAAGCCCTTCCGATTATAATAAAGGCAACAGAAACAATAGACACGTCTCCCAGAATCTCTTCCCATCACCAACTTCCTAGAGTAAATGAATGACTAATACAGAAAATCTGGACCATTCCTATCATTTCAAACTACCTGCTTTTGGAGGAAAAAAGGCAGTTGTGTGACTCTGCAGAAAGGGCTAGTATTCAGTATGGTCCCCTTTCCTACCAAAGAAAGAAAAAAGGTTTTATAAACGCTCATCAAAAACTCAGTAGGCTTAAGGAGGATGGGTAAGACAAGTAAGACATCACCAAAATACTTATAACAAAGTAGAACAAACCAGACTTGTCTACCTCTGAAATGATGAAAACTTTCACTGCATAACCACAAGGAACTCAATCACCCACTTGTGGAAAATAAGCCATCTATTCTATTTAGGGTTGTGATTTTTGCCAATTATTCCCAGGGATGCTATTTATAACAGTAAGGTGGCATGAGTAACTTTTCGCTCACACAGGTAATTTAGACAGAACAAGGGCAATGAGCACTAAATTTACTTCTAAAATAGTAACTAAAAAAAATGTTTTTAAATAGTAACTCAATTTCGGTCACTATAATAGTGGTTAAAAATCTTTTGGCTTTTGTTTTTTAAATACAATATATAATCTGGGGTTTAACACATTGCCACACTAGGAAACAATTTTTTTTTCCTTGGGGCCATGATGTTTTATTACAAAAACAGAATAAAAAACTTGGAAAACAAAACAATCGGTCCTAATTTAATGAAAATTTTGGGGTTTTTTTTATTGTTTTCTGTGCGTGAGTTATATGCAACTTGAAAAATAGTTCTCCGGGCTCCCAAGGTAAAGAGACCTGTGACTTACATATGCTTCACGAGGCCCCAGGCTCAAAACTAGTGTGAGTTAAATACAA
>NW_012151929.1:914519-915763 GCF_000956105.1 Propithecus coquereli
CAACTATTCTATAAATCTAAAATTACTTTAAAACAAAAACTTTCTAGTTATGAATAATCTTCAAGACACATTATTAAGAGAAAAAAGGGCCAGGTAAGGTGGCTCACGCCTGTAATCCTAGCAGTCTGGGAGGCTCAGGCTGGAGGATTGCTTGACACGAGGAGTTAGAGACCAGCTGAGCAAGAGTGAGACCTGTTCTCTACTGAAAATAGAAAAATTAGATGGGCGTCGTGGCACATGCCTGTAGTCCCAGCTACTAGGGAGGCTGAGGCAGGAGGATCACTTGAGTCCAGGAGTTTCAGGCTGCAGTGAGCTATAATGACATCACTCCACTCTATCCCAGGCGACAGAGAAAGACCCTGTCAAAGAGAAAGACCCTGGGAAGGAGGGAGGGAGGGAGGGAGGGAGGGAAGGAAGGAAGGAAGGATGGAAGGAAGGAGGGAGAGAGAAAAGAAAAGAAAAAACAAAAAAGAAAAAAATCAAAGTGCTGGCAAATGTGCTTGCATGCTACCCTCTGTGGGAAGGTAAAAGTAGAGAATGCTTATATATGGATAATGCATCTGTGAAAAAAACTCCCCCCTCCACCAACTGGAAACAGTGCTTGTCTTTGAGAAGGGTAACTAAGTGGTTTACTTTCCACTCTGAATCCCTTTTGTCTCTTTTGAATGTTACACTGGAAAAGCAAAAAGAGGAGGAGGAAGAAGGAAAACGTGATTTCAAACCCCTAGGTCACAACTACAGTAGTAGTAATGATGAGAGTGATGTGGTGGTAATAATAAATATTTTATTTCTTGACTTCCCATCCCCTCCAAAAAAATTTTTTTAAGTCATTCTGATGAACTTAAGACTTATTAGGATCATTCTTTCTAAAAACAGCATGATATCTTCCCAGCAAAACAGGCCCCAAGGCAGGATCGTCGCAAGAGATTTGGAAATAATAGAAATAGAAAAATAATATAGATGTAGAAATAAATGAGACAGAGACAAAGTGCAGTTTAAAGTGATGGGGGAGTCAGGGGTCCTCCAGCATTCCTATGAGCTAAGAGGCCAAGAGTGAAATCCCACATCAGTATTTACTGTTACAGCAAATAGTTGTCTTTTGTTAAAGAATTATGTGTACAGCTCATTCTTTGAGGTTTCCAGGGGAACCTTACCTAATTCTGTCTATAAGAATAGATGGTTACAAAATTTTTCTAAGATAAGCACATTAAGCCCTAAATTAGAAACAGACCTAGCTGAACATA
>NW_012151929.1:915813-918564 GCF_000956105.1 Propithecus coquereli
AAAGGCTGGCAAGAGGATGTATTGAATTTTTAATACTAAAGAAAATAAGTCATAATAGAAGAATGCAAATAAAATCTATAATATAATACTGTTCAGTTGGGGATAACATTACTTTTAACTAAAACTGCTAAAATAATTCAACTTACAACGATCAATTACTACCACTCAGGTTTTCGAGGAATTAAAAAACAACCTCTCGACACAGTTTCCAAATGCAACTATTCTTCAAGATAATCTATCAAGCAAGATAAACATGCCTGTATAATGCAATATTTGGTCATAAGCAAGCTGTCACTGCAACTCAAATATGTCAAAACAGTTTAACAAATGATAGGTGCGGTCCATTTACAGTGGCTCGCACCTGTAATCCTAGTACTCTGGGAGGCTGAGGCAGGAGGATTCCTTGAGCTCGGGAGTTCAGGACCAGCCTGAGCAGAAGCAAGACCCTGTCTCTACTAAAAATAGAAAAATTAGCCAGGTGGTGGTTCAGGCCTGTAGTCCCAGCTACTCAGGAGGTTGAGGCAGGAGGATTACTGGAGCACAGGAGTTGGAGGTTGCAGTGAGCTACGATGACACCACTGCACTCTACCTGGAGTGACAGAGTGAGACTCTGTCTCCAAAACAAAACAACAAAAACAAAAATAAAACAAAAAAACCCAAATGATAGGTGCAAACAACTAGGAAGTTCTCTCTAATCATGGTTTTCTCAGATCTCCCTGCTTCATTAGGAAGGAATAGGTCATAATGTCACTTTAAATCAAAATATTGATTTTCTGGTTCCATTGTTATAAAGTAGAGGGCATGAAGATTTGTGGGTCCTGAATTGACCTAAGTCAAAATAGTAAAGATTTTATTCTTTTAGTCTAGCCTAAATTAATTCAGTGTATGGAATGAAATGACAATTTGATAAACCTAACAAAGTTACTTTGCTTTTTCAAGTAAAATTAAAATTCTAGTTGAATAAACTTGATGGAGAACACTAACATATAATTTGCCACATTCTATCATAAATATTAGGTCTCCCACACCAGACTATGAAGTCCTTAAGAACAAGAACTGAGTCTTGTTTATCTCTTATAAACCTAATAACTTAATATGGTGGCTAAACATTAGAGGACAATTAGGTTCTAAAATTGTGTGGTAGCAATGAAGTATTTCTGGAACTATCAGGTTATTGAGTATGAAATGTCCAATTTCCTTAAGTACTAAGTTTTGACAGTTATTATCTCTGACATTTCACTTTGACACTTCTTGTTTTACTTTTATTGTGAAGGTACATCCTCAGTCTTTCAAATGAACTCACTGTTTGGCTTGTGATTATCTTTCAAAATTTTTTTAAAGCAATTTTTGTGACCATGAATAAGTAAAAATTTGGTGTTATTTTCAAATATGAGTTCCATTGTGGAACCAATGCAGTGCAGACAGCTGGAAGTATCAATGAAGTATTTACACAGGATGTGGCTAATGAACGCACAGTACATGGATGGTTTGAGAAGTTCCGTTTTGGTGATTTTAATCTTGAAAATGAGCCGCGTGGGAGACCTGACACTAAGGTGGATAATGATGATCTGAAAGTTGTAGTGGAAGCAAATCCATCTCAGCCTATGCGTGAATTAACAGCAGGGTTTGACATTACTATTCCAACAACATTGGACCATTTGAAACAAACTGGCAAGGTAAAGAAGATGGATAGACGGGTTCCGCATGAATTAAATGAGCATCAGAAGAGAAATCGTCTCAAAGCTTGCCTTTCCTTGGTGTCACGACATAAAGCCAAACCATTTCTACAGCGTATTGTTACGTGTGATGAAAAGTGGATTCTTTTTGACAATCTCAAGTGTTCAGCACAATGGTTAGATAAAGACGAAGTGCTGAAACATAGTCCAAAACCAAATATTCATCAAGAAAAGCTAATCGTGTCTGGTTGGTGGTCCAGCGTTGGTATTATCCACTACAGCTTCATGAAATCTGGTCAAGCGATTACAACATAATGTCTATTGCAACCAGTTGGATGAAATGATGAGGATGCTTGTGATAAAGCAGCCAAGACTGGGTAATAGAGACAGGCCAATCCTCTTGCAAGACAATGCTGGACCACATGGCACACAAACAACGCTGCTCAAACTACAGAGACTGGACTTGGAAACTCTCTGTCATCCACCATATTCACCAGACCTTGCACCAGCTGACTACCAATTCCTTCAGGCTTTGGACCACTTCTTGCAAGGAAAAATATTCAATTCTCAACAAGCTGTGGAAAACGCCTTTTGCAATTTCATCACCACTTGTTCTCCAGGTTTCTTCACTGCTGGCATAAACAAGCTACCGTTAAGATGGCAAAACTGTATCAATAGTCTGATAGTTTGATGTGCTCATTGTTTAATTGTACTGCTTCTTGTTTGAGATGTAATAAACTTTTGATTTGAAATTGGATGTTTCATATTTAATGTCTTGATAGGTGGTGGTGGTGATGGTCGTACAATATTGTTAATGTACTTAATGCCACCGAACTGTACACTTTAAAAAAAAGAGGGGGTCTCACTATGTTGACCAGGCTGGCCTCAAACTCCTGGGCTCAAGTGATTCTCCTGCCTCATCCTGGGACTACAGGCATTGCACCACCATGAATGACTTGAACTGTGTATTTTTAAATGGTTAAAACGGGTCAGGCACA
Organism: Propithecus coquereli; assembly: GCF_000956105.1. Lineage (NCBI taxonomy): Eukaryota > Metazoa > Chordata > Mammalia > Primates > Indriidae > Propithecus > Propithecus coquereli. The sequence goes on from NW_012151929.1 coordinate 918,488, forward strand.
GTGGCTCATGCCTGTAATCCCAGCACTTCAGGAGGCCAAGGCAGGAGAAACACTTGAGGCCAGAACTGTAAGACCAG
>NW_012151929.1:919059-921165 GCF_000956105.1 Propithecus coquereli
GAATTGAGAGATTGCTTCCCAACAGTTATGTAACTGTTTGATTTGTCCTAATAAATAAACCAATTAGTTGCAACATTTGAAAAATGTAAAAGCTGTTTATATTTTTCACTGATTTAAAACATACCCTTTTAAAAATTAGGCAACACAACACCAAATCACAAAGAAATAAACACCTATCATCCAAAAGAAGTAATTTTCATTCAGTGCATCTTTCATCTCAGTTCTTTAAACTGGTCATCACCCATTCTAAGTCCTGTTTTTATTAGTAATTCACTGTATGACCTCAAGCAAATCACATCATATTTTTCATTCTGCCTTAATTTATAAAGTGAAGAACTTGAACTAGGCACTCTTTTATGTCATTTCTTGGTCTAAAATTCCACAAATTTGTAGATTTAAGCTGAATTAAATTAAATTTACCTGATAGAAAAAGGCTAATTGATTGTTTTAAAGTTAACACAAAAACATTAAGACCATCAACTCCTACAAAAGCAAAATGTTAACCACAACAGCAGTAATCTTTGGTAGTGAAGCATAAAACATTTTCTACGTAGCCCCAAAATAAATGTAGCCTCATCACAATGACATAAAAAACAAGTAAAAGTAAACAAAAAAACTAGGTGATTTTGGGTTTGGTAATGACTCTTAGATACTAAAGGCACAATTCAAGAAAGAAAGAATTGATAAGCTGGACTTCATTAAAATTTAAAACTTATGTTCTGCAAAGGACACTGTCAAGAGAATGAGAAGACAAGACAGTCTGGCAGTTTCTTACAAAACTAAACATTTTTACCATACGATCCAGCAATCATACTCCTTAGTATTTACCCAAAGGAGTCAAAAACTTATGTCTACACAAAAACCTGCACATAGATGTTTATAACAGCTTTATATGTTCATAACTGCCAAAACTTGGCAGCAACCAAGATGTTCTTTAGTAGGTGAATGGTGGACAAACTGTGATACATTTAGTCAAAGGAATATTATTCAGCACTAAAATGAAATGAGCCATCAAGCCATGAAAAGACACGGAGGAAACTTGGATACATATTACTAAGCAAAAGATGACAATCTAAAAAGGCTACATACATACTATGATTTCAAATATATGACATTCTGAAAAAAGGCGAAACTACTGAAACAGTGAAACAATCAGTGGTTGCCAGGGATCTGAGAGGAAGAAGGTATGAACAGGTGAAGCACAGGGGATTTTAGGACAGTGAAACTATTCTCTATGATACTATAGTGGTAGACAAATGTCATCATACATTTGTCAAAACCCATAGAACTATGACACCAAGAGTGAACCCTAATATAAACTGTGGACTTTGGCTGATAATGATGTGTCAATATTGGTTCATGTACTGTAACACATGTATCATAACAAATGTGCAGGATGTTGATGGTGGGGAAGGCTGTGCCTCTGAAGAGGGGAACACTGTATTTTCAGGTCAACTTTGTTGTGAACCTAAAACTACTTGAAAAATTAAAATCTATATACTTTTTTAAAAGTAAACAACACAAAAGTTAATAATTAGAATAAACCCATACTCAACATCTCTAAAGCATTTCTTCCAAACAGTATGTCTGCTTTAAAACTTTCCTACAAAACTTTAAAGTAACAAATTGATTAACAATGGTTAAGCTAAGAAACGAAATGGAGAAAGGCGGGCTTTCATTTTTTACTTGTAACAATGTAGCCTGAACTTTTAACAATACCCACTTTTACATTTGTGTTGTTTTTAACTATACATTTTTGCCAGGAGCAGTGGTTCACGCCTATAATCCTAGCACCTTGGGAGGCTGAGACTGGAGGATCGCTTGAGGCCAGGAGTGCAAGACCAGGCTCAGAAAGATAGTGGAAACCCTGTCTCTACAAAAAATATTAAAATTAGCCGGGTGGGGTGGCGTTTGCAAGTCCCAGCTACTCAGAAGCTGAGACAGGAGGATCGCTTTAGCCCAGGAATTGGAGGTTACAGTGATCTATGATCGAGCCACTGCACTCCAGCCTAGGTGGCAGAGCGAGATCCTGTCTCCAGAAGAAAAAAAAGAAAACTGATACAGAGATTAACTCACAAAGGCTTCTCATTCTTAGTCCCATATTCC
>NW_012151929.1:933835-935588 GCF_000956105.1 Propithecus coquereli
GAGTTGAGCTCCCAAGTCTGGACATGCTTCTCAGAATCTAAGAAGCCTCTCCATCCTACAAACATGCCTTTATTCAACCACTAATTCAAATATCTGAGCAACTTCTATGTGGCAGATCCTGACTCAAGACTAGAAAAATGAATAAAACAAGACTTTGCATTCAAGTTCTAAGTCCAGATAGATAAAACAAATTATAAAAAGTATCAGTAGAAGAGGTAGAACAGCACAGTGGTTAAAGGCTGCGATGGGTCCAAACTATCTGAAAGCTAGCTCTTTGACTTGTGAGCTGTGTGACCTTGGATAAGTTTCTGATTTGGAGATAATAATAGAATCTACTTTATAGGGTTACTGCGGGATTACATGAGATAATAGTGCATAACATAGTGCCTAACACAGAGTAAGTGCTCTGTGCTGTTAGCTGCTACTATTGCTAGTAAAAGTGCTATTACTGAAATATGACCAAAGCTCTGTGGGAGTAAAGAAAATTAAGCAATTAACTCTGCCTAGGGAAGATGTTAGAGGTGATATCAAATTGAGTCTTGAAGAATGAGTAGTGACTTGCTAGAGAAAGACCATTCTAGACAGCTAAGAGCATATGCAAAAGCAATAATGAAAGAGCCTACCATGTCCAGGTAACAAAAGAAACCACAGGATGGCAAAACAATGTAGAGAAAAGAAAAAAGATACAGTTGTTAAAATGGCACCAGTTAAGAGTTTTATAAGCTAAGTTAGTGGGTTTGGATCTTATACCTTAGACATCAGGAACCACAGGGAAAGTCACATCTTAGGAGAGAGTGAGGTTCAAATCTAAGTTTACTGTGTGGCCTCAATTTCTCTGAGCCTCAGTTTTTCATCTGTAAGATGGGGGATAGCACCACTTGGTTTGGAGGGTTACTTAGATTAGATAAATATCTCTAAGATGCCCTGGCACCAGGCCTGGCATGCAATATGTACTGAGCAAATAGTAGCTGATATATTATCCTCACCAGATATCACAACAGTCAACTTTTTTTTTTTTGAGACAGAGTCTCACTCTGTCGCCCAGGCTAGAGTGCCATGGTGTCAGTCTCGCTCATAGCAACCTCAAACTCCTGGGCTCAAGCAATCCTTCTGCCTCAGCCTCCGAAGTAGCTGGGATTACAGGCATGTGCCACCATGCCTGGCTAATTTTTTTCTCTACGTATTTTTAGTTGTCCAACTAATTTTCTTTCTATTTTTACTAGAGACGGGGGTCTCACTCTTGCTTAGGCTGGTCTCGAACTCCTGAGCTCAAATGATCCACCCAACTCGGCCTCCCAGAATGCTAGGATTACAGGCATGAGCCACTGCGCCTGGCCAGCAGTCAACTTTTGAAGGTATAACGGTCAAGGTTAAGTTTATAGTACCCTAACTTGACAGTATCCAGCAGAAGTATCATTCTCCTCTCCAACCTACTCTTTTACTGGAACAAACGGACTGATTTTTGTCTTGTTTTCTTATCCTTTTGAGGCCAAGCTAAAAAAGGGGCACTGAAATGTTTGGGAAATGGAATGGGATTTTCTGCTAGACCCACGCACAGTGAAAAGACCAGCAAGAAGTCATAAACAACCAATTAAGTTTATAACACTGAGATGTTTCTGAAACAAAAAATATAATCTTTAATAAACATACCAACCATTTCCACCAGTTTATTAACTGGTTTAAAATGCTGCCATGTATTAAAGAGAACAATGCTTTGCATACTGTAGATAAAACCAATACTTACTTCTTTGAA
>NW_012151929.1:935638-938430 GCF_000956105.1 Propithecus coquereli
TAGTAGAGACGGGGTCTCGCTCTTGCTCAGACGGGTTTCGAACTCCTGAGCTCAAACAATCCGCCCGCCTTGGCCTCCCAGAGAGCCAGGATTACAGGCGTGAGGCACCGCGCCTGGCCAATTTTTTAATTTTTAATGAAAAATATTGTCCAAAGTCAGTGGATTCTAAATTCCTGATAGTCAAATCAATTATTAACATATGGATTACACTTACATGGAGAAAAATTTTAAATCCCATCTGACTTTTCCCATCTAGACTAGGTCTGAACCAACTCTAAATTACGCGGGGGGTTTTTTTGATTTTTTGTTTTGTTTCTGAAACAGGGTCTTACTCTGTCACCCAGGCTGTTGCATAATCATAGCTCACTGCAAGCTCCAATTCCTGGGCTCAAGGGATCCTTCCACCTCAGCCTCCAGAGTAGCTGGGACTACAGGTGTGCACCACCATGCCTAGGAATTTCTTTATTTTATTTTTTTACAGATGGGGTCTAGCTATCCTGCCCAGGTTGGTCTTGAACTCCTGGCCTCAAGTGATCCTCCCATGTTGGCCTCCCCAAATGCTGGGATTATAGATGTGAGCCACCTGCCAGGCCTAAAGCAGTTTTATCTTTGGCAGTATATGGTACCACTCACGTTAACACCTGTCTCTGGCTATTAAGCTTCATACTGTACACCTTCCTGTCTCTCCCTGCTCCAAATCTCACCAACTAAAGTCTTTCTTTTGTACTGTATGTACCATTATTCCCTTAGAGATTGTCTAATGTAATTGAATGGATGTAATAATCATAGCCCTATCTCACAACTCAAGTAACATACTTGTTTATATATTGAACTTTTAAAATTCAAAACATATAATCATGCTGATTTAAACTGCCATGGACAAAAAAATAGTACGTTTAGCAGATAGAACCAGATAGGACAGCTTCATATTCCATCTGTGAACAAAACCAGTCCTCCTCTGTCACCATATAAATAAGACTTCATCTCTGTCTCCCTCTCCCCTACCCATTCCAAATAAAATTCTAGCCTAAATGATGAAATTCAAAAAGAAAATGCCCCAGGAGGAAAAACCTATCTAAAAATAAATGGACCTTCTGAGGATTGTTGGTGTCATTTCACTAATACACTTAAAATTTATTTTAATTTAGAAGGCAGATATAAAACACCACTGTGATCAATTCCTCATAAACCCAATTCTTCACTGTTGTTTCCATAATCATACAGTCTTATTTTAAATTTCCAGTATATTATTATAAAAACCAAAGCTCTCTGAAGTCAGAGACACCAGAAATCAAATCATTACTCTATCATTTGCTAGCTGTACAACCTTGGGCAAATTACCAAATCTCTCTCTAGGCCCACCCCTTCCCCTAAAATCCACTACAGTATTGCCACATAGTTTGTGAGGTTTAAAGAGGTACAAAATAATAAATTATTATTTTAAAGCACTGTTGAGATCAGTCAATAATCCACAGGAATAAACTTCCCTTATTATATAAGTTCAATTGTATGTAAATTGGCAGGAAAGATAATTGGCTAGCAATCTCAGCAAATAACTAAGAATCTGAAAACACATTACACGGGGTCAAGGGTATGAACATATCATACACTCCTCTAAAAATATATGTACACCCATTTTACATAACAAATTTTCTGGATAATTTGATTATGACAAGAAAGAAGTGGTTTCCAAAAAAAGCACTGTACTGAAAAATTATTAACTTTTAGCTGGAGGTGGTGTCATGTACCTGTAGTCCCAGCTACTCAGGAGGTTGACGCAAGATCACGTAAGCCCAGGAGTTCAAGTCCAGCCTGAGCAATATGGTGAGACTGTCTCTATATAAAATGTATATAAATGTTAACTTTTAAAAACTCCATGGGAGAAATTGACTTTTTCCAGAAATGCATGCAAAATACAGCCAACAATTCTAGAGGCATTCAGAAAGGTAGGGAGGTAATAGTTAAGAATTCCTCTGGAACCTATAGTAATGGCTGTTATTTTATCAGTGGCTGGTATGATAGACGCCTATCTATTTAGGTGCTTTGACAAAAGTTCTGCACCAGTACACAGAAAAACAAGTGCATGTACAATGTGTCATACGAAAGGAAATTCACAGCTAAAGGGTGCTTGCTGTAATTTTATACAATAAAGTGTGCCTATAACCATCCGTAACATAATTTCCATTCTTGAATATCCCCTCAACTAGTTTTATAGGATATCACAGAAACTAACAGTTGAACCTAGATAATCCATGGCACAGCACGGAGTTGAGCTCCCAAGTCTGGACATGCTTCTCAGAATCTAAGAAGCCTCTCCATCCTACAAACATGCCTTTATTCAACCACTAATTCAAATATCTGAGCAACTTCTATGTGGCAGATCCTGACTCAAGACTAGAAAAATGAATAAAACAAGACTTTGCATTCAAGTTCTAAGTCCAGATAGATAAAACAAATTATAAAAAGTATCAGTAGAAGAGGTAGAACAGCACAGTGGTTAAAGGCTGCGATGGGTCCAAACTATCTGAAAGCTAGCTCTTTGACTTGTGAGCTGTGTGACCTTGGGTAAGTTTCTGATTTGGAGATAATAATAGAATCTACTTTATAGGGTTACTGCGGGATTACATGAGATAATAGTGCATAACATAGTGCCTAACACAGAGTAAGTGCTCTGTGCTGTTAGCTGCTACTATTGCTAGTAAAAGTGCTATTACTGAAATATGACCAAAGCTCTGTGGGAGTAAAGAAAATTAAGCAATTAACTCTGCCTAGGGAAGATGTTAGAGGTGATA
>NW_012151929.1:939885-941177 GCF_000956105.1 Propithecus coquereli
AAAAAAAAGAAAAAGAGAAGTCAGAAGACCAAACTTCAGCTCTATGCTAAGCAAAAAACTTATCTGGGCCTCAGTTTCTTCATCTATAAAATAGGGTTATTACCTATGCTATTTACTTCAATGAATTACTAGAAGAATCAGAAAAGAACATATATAAAGAGCATTTACTAAATCATGACAGTATACAACTATACCATGTTACCATTCTCATATCCAGGTCAGATTATCTTACAACATCCTGGTACCTCAGTTCCTTAACTTTCTTTCCTAAAATGATCTTGTCCTCCATTCTGCTTTAGTCATGTACTTTCATAGTCATTAACAATAATCTAAACCCTTCCATAAACTCTATTTCAAACACTGTCCGCTCCACCCACCACCTTCCATCTTTCTAGCTCATTCTCTAGCACTCCCAACTCTAACAACTCGTAAACGCCATCAGAACCTAAAATCCACTGATCTTACCAACTTTTCACCCAGGGCGGCTGCCACACCTGCCCCACTGTCTAAAAGTGCTCATTTATGTCCTTACCAAGCTTAAAATCACATGGCCTATTATTGTAATAACTCCCTTGTATACACACCCTCTACTCCATTATCATTATTCACATTAACTCTGGTTAACAGAGACTGGTTATCAGAACTTTAACTGTATGGGTATAGCATATCTAACACAACTACAACTGAATTAATCTTCCTGTAAGAAAGAATGCTTTGATATCTATCCCTCAACTTAAGCACTTTAAATAGCTAGTGCATTTCTCCTTAAAGTATTCAAATAAAACTTATCTTTGTAGCCCTTTCACTTTTTCCCTATGCCTAATGATTTATTCATTGCCCTAAAAACAAAACAAAAACAAATTCTAGGCCAGGTGTGGTGGCTCAGGCCTATGATCCCAGCACTCTGGGAAGCCGAGGCGGGAGGATCACTTGAGGTCAGGAGTTGGAGATCAGCCCAAGCAAGAGCAAGACCCGTCGGTCTCTACTAAAAATAGAAAAAATCAGCCAGGCGTGGTGGTGCACATCTGTAGTTCCAGCTACTCAGGAGGCTAAGGCAGGAGGATAGCTTGAGCCCAGGAGTTTGAGGCTGCAGTGAGCTAGGCTGATGCCCCTAGGGTGACAGACCAAAGACTTTGTCTCAAAAAGAAAGAAAAATTAGCCAGTGTGGAGGCTGAGGAGGAAGGATTGCTTGAGCTCAAGAGTTGGAGGTCATGATGAGCTATCTCTGGCCACTGCACTCCAGCCTGGGTGACAGAGCCAGACCCTGTCTCTGAAAAAAATAAAAATAAATA
>NW_012151929.1:942302-945400 GCF_000956105.1 Propithecus coquereli
TTCAAGTTGCATATGACTCACGCACAGAAAACAAAAATTTCACTTTTCATTAAATTAGAAAGGATTGTTTTATTTTCAAAGTTTTTATTCTGTTTTTGTAATAAAACACTGTGGCCCCAAGGAAAATAAAATTTTTTGCTAGTGTGGCAATGTGTTAAGCAAATTTTCAAAAATTAGTCTATATTCTACAAACTATTCTCAAGGCAAATATACCCCTTGGTATCTCATGCACAGATGCCATCCTAAAGCAATATTAAACCAATTACATTTTCAACCACTTTTGCCCTTTCTTTTAAAACACCTCATAATCTTACAGCTTTACTCATAGCAACAAGGGAAATTATTGACACTATAGCATATAATTCACAAGCAGCAGCTTTAGCTTCTGCTCTAGTCAAGACCTACAGTACCAAATTAATTTGATTTTGATCAACACTGCCTATAAAAGGATGAAAAATTAAGCTCCTTTTTTCTCATTAACTTTGGAAAAATAATGTTATGTGAACCATAGATAAGTACTCACTTTTCCAACAATCATTATTAAAATGTCAGTCAGAAAACTCAATCATACACTTTTTTCTGTTACAATTTTAAACCTGGAGAGCTGTTTTGTGTTTCAATTTTATGAAATGCTGAGATGAATTGGAATTCCTCTTTGAACATTGTAATTGCCAAAGAGTGGCAAGGATAACAACAAATAATTGGAATCTCATAAGACAAGAGCGAATGTAATATTACAAAGATACTTTCTAGTTATTTGAGTGACACACAACACAAGATTTATCTTACCTCAAAACTGTCACAAAAAGAATTGAGGCAAATAACAGCAAACTCCTGTTTTGCTCCCAAACAACTTTAATTCCTAACCATCTATAGTACTTATTAAATATCATGTGCTATTAACCTACATACAATGCCAGGGCAACTTAAGCTACTTTTCTTCCATACATTTTCAAATTAGTTATAAAATACTAAACATATTTGTTTAAATCCCAAAGAAATCAGTTAGCATAAGCGCCCATACAGTATACGCCTTCTTTTGGCCTGGGCATACTTCACTATTAGCACTGACTAATACAATATGCACTAAGCACATTTGGTTAGACTTTCACAGTTAAATGGACAATTCACTTTTTATAAGTGGAAAATCATTACAACATCCTCTGGTATTCACTGCAATATCAAATCAATGACTTCTTTCAGTATTTGTGGTGGTCATTTGTAATTCCTTTGGCAATTACCATGAATCTGCTTTCACTTAATGCTAAATGGCAATGCTAATATGAAAAGAGAATTAATGCCAGACATACAAGCAAAAGTACCAAATTGTTTCAGGGAAGGAATTTTAATAGAATTCACGAGATGGATATTTACATCAAGTAGGATCCATTTTCATTAATAAAATGCTAGAAACTGTGTAAGTCACAAAAACAAAGATGAAACCTCTACATGGGTTTCAGATCCATAATTCAAGATTTTGTGAACTTCTGCTACTCCTTTTCAGAAAATGGTAATCTTGACCACATCAAGAAAACACTATCCTTTTTAAAAATGTTATCATGTACCCAAATAGAAATCACATGGAAACCTATCTCAGCTATGAAGCAGCACAATCAGGACAGCTAATTATATATGCGTTTTAAAAATTCTTAAGTCACAAATTTTAGCTTTGGTTATATAATTTATCATAAAGACCTGAGAAAATGTGATAAAAGAATCAATCCCTCTGCAGTACAACCTGCATAGAAGAAAAGGAAAGAATACAACAGGGACACCTGTTTTTCTGTCACTTTAACTGTACTAGAATAGCCCTAAAATAATAATCACCCTAATGGCATATTTGCCCAGATCTGTGTCTTCTTGGCTTCCCCTGCCTACTCTGAAAACAAGTAAGTATACCATCACGTGAAGCCCTATGATCACAGTTCTTCTCAAACCCAATCACTCCCCAATACATCTTATGTCCTTCTCTGTGATGTTATTTGTTGGTATGTCCCGCATTTTTAAAGTGATTTTGCCTTAAATATATACCATTTACCCTTCAAATCACTTCCAGGGAAATGTCTCTTATGCTGACCTACTTTGGTTACTCTTGACTCCCTGAGAACATATTAAACAATATCATTTTAAATTTGCTAATGATCATGTCAACTCAGCATCAGTATTTTGAAATTGGTACAGCCTTGGTCCCACCTATCATCCTGTGGAAACAGGAATAGTAATGATTTTGCATAAATTTCAACATACCAAGTAAGCCAAGCTGAGATTAATTTTCATAGATTGTGGCATTTCTTCCAGATGACAGGAGAGAAATCCCAGAAACAAACATTAGAACGCTTGCCTATGTGTCATCTCTGGCATACCTGCATTAGAATGCCAACTCTATTACGTAGTAGCACATAGAAAATATACTAATACGCTTCTGTGACATAAGTATCTTATAACTATGAACCTCCCCACTTAATGATCTCAAGTAAGAATTTCCCAAGGGTCACATCTTGGTATCATATATAAAACATGAAGAGGAATCCTACAAAGATACTACACAGAAGTAACACATGACTTGCTTATTACTATTTACCATTAAAACTATGTATATAGATTATAGAAAGTTCTTGGGCAATTTCTATATTTTTACCATGACCTTTAAGATAATATTTCTTGTTTCTGTCATCACCTTATCACTCATTAATCTATCATTGTAGTTTCTTTTCATTAGAAATCTAATGCAGAGAACACTTGGAACAAGAATCTTCACTTCTCTGCAGGTACACACACAAGAACATTTCCTCACTGGCATTCAGCTGCATCATCATTAACAGCTGCATAACCGTGAAATGCTAAGCACTGTATCTTAATGGCATCTTACAGCTGTACATCACTGTACAAACAAAACTTTCTCTAATGAAGCTGTAATCCAAAGTGTTGAATACACCTGTATCTTAAGTTATATATTTTCCATTAGTTTGTGTTACTCTTCAATTTGTGAACAAATATCTCTTAACCTGGTAAATACTGGCAGAAGTAATGTCTCATTCAGAAATTGAGGTCAGGCCAGGCGCGGTGGCTCATGCCTGTAATCCTAGCTCTCTGGGAGG
>NW_012151929.1:949785-950989 GCF_000956105.1 Propithecus coquereli
CGCATGCCTGTAGTCCCAGCTACTTGGGAGGCTGAGGCAGTAGGATCGCTTGAGCCCAGGAGTTTGAGGTTGCTGTGAGCTGACGCCACGGCACTCTAGCTGGGGCAACAGAGTGACACTCTGTCTCAAAAAAATAAAATAAAATAAAATAAGGAAATTGAGTTTAGTCATCTCTACTGCTCCTGCCTAACACTGCGTAGGTCAAGAATCAGATTTTTCCATCCAATGACCTTCTGAGGACCTCACCCACAGCCCTCCAGCATTCTTAGCCAAAATACATAAAACTCATAGGAAGGGTGGCAGGACTTCCCTGCTTCTGAAAAGAATAGTCGACTGAAATCACACAATGGAAAAATGGTCCTTACGCTACCCTGAAAGAGTCAAATGGAATGTAGTTTTTTGGAGGAAGGGTGTGTATCTTCTATTCTTTTGTTACCCTCTGCCCCACCCAACCCTCAGCCCAAGCTCCCTATCTAAGGGGAGATAGGGCACACAGAACTCAAACATGGAAAGGACACTTTAGGGTACATGTGGTAGATTGAATCACTTGGATACACACCCCACGTTTACCTCTTTTCCCTCTCAAAACCCCACTAAACTGACAGGAAAGGAATAAAAAGGGCATAAACTCACAGGACAAAGAGACCTGGAGGAGGGACAATAGCAGACAACAGATGTCAACAACATTTTGGAAACTGGAGAGCATAGATGAATGGAAATGACTTTAGTAGAATGGAGAAAACTAAGCTATGGAGTGGAGGAAGCCAGGAAAGAGTTAATTAATGCTAAAGTGCCCCAGAAAGGCTTAGGAATTGGAAGCACCTGGTACCACTGAAAGTGAGGGTGTAGGTGGAGCTGAAAGCAGGAAGACTGGTTACAAGGCAATTTAAGGAGCAGTTAGACTGTAAATCCCTTTTCCTACTTAGGAAGCAAACTGAAGATTTTCCTTCTGGAAAGGATGAACCAGAGAGATTGGACTTTAACATACCTGGCACAACTGAGGAGGTGATACCATGCTGAAGATGAGAGGATTTAATTAAAGCTGACATTCTGGTCAGAAAGTCAGACTTCTCCCAACAAGAGACCATAGGAACCCTCTCTGGGAAATTGAATGGCTTAGGGAAGAAAAACCTTCATGCATCAACAATGGGAGCAGGGTGAGGGGGTGTCTCCTCAACATAAAGATAACGTTCCTGCACAAGTA
>NW_012151929.1:951039-955447 GCF_000956105.1 Propithecus coquereli
GCTGTGAGCTAGACTGACGCCACGGCACTCACTCTAGCCCAGGCAAAAGAGTGAGACTCTTGTCTCAAAAAAAAAAAAAAAAAGAAAGAAATTGAGGTCAGATTCTTAAAGGAGTAGTTAAAACTCTTAAAATATTTTAAAAAGTAAATACATCAGCCTAGATTACTAAGATTTTCAAAGATAAAAACCACTTAAAAAGGCTGGACAAAAGAATGTCTGAACTAGAACAGTTAACAATATATCCTCTATGACACAGTGTAACTTATCACTGTCAGAAGCCTCCCAAGAAGCCCTTGGGAGACTAAGAAGTAACAAATCTGGACAAAAAAGAATGAAGTAGAAACTGTAATCCTATCACCTTCCCAAAAACTCATTTATTCTTTGTGACCTGTAAGTTTATCCTCCACATTTGATGACTCAATCACAGCTATATAAAATACATAATTGCCATCAGCAGACATAATGGTCATAAGTTCAGGAGTCCAAAAGCCAATCTGAATCCAGGCTCTGCCATTTAACTGGTATGTGTACTTGGCCAAGTTACTTAACTCTCTGTGCCTCAGCTGCCCCATCTGAAAATGTGAGTAACATTACCTACCTCCTAGGGTTACTGTAAAGATTATGACATAATACACATAAAGCCTGTCCTGTTTGTTATTATAATAAAGTTACCAAGTTTTAAAAAAATGTACGTCCCTGATAATGATTACTGTCTACAGTTATAAGTGTTTCAAATGGCATACCACAGTTAAGCTTCTCACTATATTAAACAAAACACCTTTGAAACTTTAAGTGTTCACAAATTCTGAAAGTGAGCCCAATTCTCTGACTCCACACTAAGTTCAAGAGACAAACTCCCCAAAATTTGCCCTTGGTGGCAAACTGGTATAAAGAGTGAAATTCTACAATTTTAAATTATCCTGCCAAATTAAGGGCAAAGAAAATGATAGTCATCTAGAACTTACCAGAGAAGACCAACAGAGAAATTTCCAGTGCTATAAGTGCTGTAAGATCTGTTTAAAGCAACAGGATCTATCCACTATGTTTGGATTATGGCTTTGTTTTCAAGTGTAGTCAGTGGTTTCACTTCATTTATCACTTAAAACCTTAAAAGGAGGCCATATTTAATTCTGAATAGCCTGAAGTTGAAAAATGTTTCACATACATTATTCACAGGCACATCCTATTACATTACATTCTCTCTCCAATAACTTTAAATCAAAAGATATCATTAATGAGAGTCTACCTGTATTTTTCCCTTTATTAAAACATCCAGAAAAAAACCCACTTTAAGTATTTTTAAATGAATGCTTTTTAGAAATGTTGGCATAGCAACTTACAAAAATTTTAATATTTTATAACTGTCCAAAAGATTTCCATTCTCAATACCCTATTTACCCAAAATACTAGGACATTTGAATTTTAAAAACCAACATTTTCCTGGCTGATCCAACACAGGAGTTGGTTCTTCCAACATAATGGCAGAAAATAAAGTTAAAATATATGTAGTATCTTTAAAAGACTACCAAGCAACCAATATCAGGTTTTACATTAACCCAACTAAAGCATCAGATGAACGGGTCATTTTACTTAGAAGCCGGGTATTGAAAAGGTAGAGGATAACCTCCTCAATTTTTTCAGGCGACAGCATTCATACTTTGTGATCCAATTTTCAAAATCTTCATTCAAAGCCCTGGAAATCCTGTTTCTTTGTTAAGTCTGCTGTGATTCTGTGGCTGACAGTTATTTTCCTCAAAACTTAATTGTCCATATTATCTATTTTTAATTTTATTAGGTCACCTTGAAATTCTCTCCTCTGAAAAGCATTTGAGGTTTTTAGTTATCAATACACCTCTTTAAAAATTACCAATAAAGCTCATACACCTTGTACCCTACTCATGTTTTACGGTGTTTGCTAAAAAAAAAAAAATCACGTTTCTCAGGGATCAAATGGTTAATATGAACTGCTTCAAACTTCAGTGGACCTGCATTATATCCTTAAAACACCTTGAGATTCTGTAATGTGCTGCAGCTATACAGTAGGCGCATGATCACAAGGCTTTTCAACAGCCCCCAGATTCCTTGCTGCTGCAAAACTTCTCATGAGCATTCTCCCTACCAGACTTAACAATGTTGTGTTAAAACTGTTAAACTGCTTTACTTTTTTTATTTGCCAACCCAGTCACCTCAGGGAATTCAATCCCTTTAAACTACCTCCTGAAACACATCTAAAGTATTCCCGTATTACTACTTTGAGTAAGAGTGGGATAAAAACTTGAGTTCTGAGGTTCATCCCCTGACCCAAATTGCAGTTGCCAGGATATGCGGTAGTAATGCGGTGGTTTCTTTACAACTCTGAGGATGTATTTTACCTAGAAATAACCAATCTCTACTAAATTCCTTTTAGTCTCCAAGATTTCCGCGGTAACTGCTCAAGAGCAAGGTATTTTAAACAGCCAAAAGACAAGTTATTCTAATTTGGCCTTTATTTTTTCCTCAATAAAGCTTGCCATCACAAGGGCGTTCTTCCATACCAACATTTGCGAATGAAGAAAGAAAAATCGAGCTTTTGGCACTAGTTATACACACTCGGAAGGCCCATTATCATTAGGTTTCTTACAAATCTTTCGAAGTAGGATTTGAGGTTAAGCTCACATTGGACCATAGTCCTGTAAGACTTATTGTTTTCCAAGCCCAATTAATGGCCTCGTAACAAAAGCAACATTTATGTCCCGGGAAATCTCAACGTTTGACTAATCAAGAAGGCGTCTGCTAACTAAGGCAACCTTTTTCCCAAGCAAGCAAAGGAAAAATAGACAATGAAAGGGATTTATTTATCAGAGTGGAAAAAAAGGGGAGAAGGATCCCAAGAAGATCCGTGCGAGCGAAATCCAGGGATTCGGAAGCCCTGGCCTCAGGAACACTCGCTTCAAGCCCTTCCAGCCCGACCCAACCCAACCCTCTTTTCCCCTGGGACCAGTCCTTGCCGGTACAAGCCGGGCAGACCCCGAGGAGACAGCACAGTGCCCAGGCTGGGGTTCCGAAACCCGACGCAAAACAGGCGGAAGCCGCAAACCTGGCAGTCTGGGTTTAAGAGGTGAGAGAATGCGGGGTGAGAGGAGATGCGCCCTCGCCTCAAGCTGGGAGGCCCCTGGAGAAATCAAGAGCGAGCCGGCTCGAAAGCCGGAGCAGAGCCCGGAAGGAAAGACGGCTGGGAGCCGGGGATGAAGGAGGTTCTGGGCTGGACCAGCGCCTTCCCTGGTTCCTCAGCGACGCCTCTGTTTACCTGAAAGTCTCGGTCCTCGTTGAAGCGGGAGAAGCGGTCCGCCATTTTGCCGCCTTCACTCCTCTCAGGACGACGCTCTCCGGTTTGCTCCTTCCCTCCCGCGACACCCGCCCCTCCCCGGTTCCCCGCCTCCTCCCACGCCCACCGGGCGCGCGCAGCCGGGGGAGGGTGCGAGCGAGCGAGAATGCGCGTCCTGATGGGAGCCCTGCGGGCGCAGGCGCCTGCCAGCCCTGGAGGCGGAACCTTCCCTCGCGTCCTCGCTCCGCGCGCGGCCCAGAGCAAACCCGGCGGCCGCGCGTGCGCACTCGCGCCCGAAAGCCGCAAGCACTTCCGGAGGGAAAGGTCACAGGGGGCACGGTGGGTAGGTCTGGATGTTTTCCACCTGCTCACTTCCCTGGGTGCAATATCTTTTTTTCGCTGTTACTCCCCCGAGTACGCGGAAGTCCACCCTCTACTTTATTCACCAAATGGTATTAACGTTGTGGTTGAAAGCGCGGACTTTAGAGCCAGGCTACTTGGTTTCGAATCTCAGTTCACCCTGAGGATTAAACGGTTAACAGACAGGAAAGAAATATTCTCCATATGGCTTTCATTCCAGTGGGAGAAATCACATAACTAATAAAAGAATGATATAATTTTAAATATTAATGAGTGCCACAAAAAATAAAACTGGATGCAGTGATGAGAGGGACGACCTCTAAAACGACCTTTGACCTGAGACACAGCGAGGGGCCCCCAGCCTTGGGGCATAGGGAACTTTACACCTAAAGCCCCAGGGACTACAAAGTGCTTGACATTTTCAAAGCAATCCTTTAAGAGAAGTATTTCTCGAGGGACAGAAGTTGGTCCAAATGAACTAAAAGTTCTCTGGGCTTCCGTTTCCTTTTTATAAAATAAGGAAATTTCACGCCTGTAATCCTAGCACTCTGGGAGGCCGAGAGACGGGCGCATCGTTTGAGCTCAGGAGTTCGAGACCAGCCTGAGCAAGAGCGAGACCCCATCTCCACTAAAAAAATGGAAAGAAATTAGCTGGACAACTAAAAATATATAGAAAAAATTAGCCGGGCATGGTGGCGCATGCCTGTAGTCCTAGCACTCTGGAAGGCCGAGGCGGGCGGATTG
>NW_012151929.1:957727-958989 GCF_000956105.1 Propithecus coquereli
AGCTAGGCTGATGCCACGGCACTCTACTCCTACTCCGGGCAACAGAGTGAGACTCTGTCTCCAAAAAAAAAAAAAAGAACTTTTGGATGCTAAAAAATTTTTTTAGAGAAATGAAAAATTCAATAGAAGGGTTAGAAAATAAAGTTGGGGAAATCTCCCAGTAAACAGTAGAAAGACACCCTGGTCCAAGCCACCTTCACTTTCTCCTGAATTATTGCAGTAGCTTCTAATTGTTCTGCTTCTATTCTACCAGCATACACACCACAAAGACACTATGTGATCCTGTTAAAGGTCAATCAGATCACATTAGCCCCCTGTTCCTACCCTCAGTGGTTTTGTGTGTCATTCACAGTATAAAGTTCACCTATCACCACCTCACCTCTCAGACTTCATCTTCCTCTCTGCCTCCCTGCTTCCCTTCTCTCTCCTGGCTGTACCTTGATCCCACCAGGACCGCTCCTGCCTCAGCCTGCCCCACCTACTGGCTTATGTATTTGATATTCTTTCTGCCTATCATTCTTTTCCAGATATCTACATGGCTTGCCCCCTCATCTTCTGGTCTTTGTTCAAACACTACTTTCTCAGTAAGATCTTCCCTGATCACCCTATTTAAAATAGAGCCCTGTGTTCTGAGCTCCCTAGTGTCTTTCCCTAATTTTATCGTTCTCCATAGTACTTGTCACTATCTAATGTGTAACGTGAACTCTATGAGGGCAGGGATTTTTCTTAGTTGTGTTCCTTTCTCTCTCCCCAGCTCCTAAAACAATGACTGGCACATAGTGGGCACTAAATAAAAAGTCACTGAATGGATGAGATGGAAAATAGGACAGAACATATAAGAACATGTGAAGATCAGTCCAATATCTGAATAGTATTAATAGGATTTCCAGAAATAACAGGGAAGAAATGGAAGGAAAAACATATTAAAAAGCTGGGCACAGTGGCACACACCTGTAGTCCCAGATACCCCGTAGGCTGAGGTGGGAGGATAGCTTGAGCCCATGAGTTTGAGGCCATAGTGCATTATGATCATGCCTGTGAATAGCCACTGCACTCCAACCTGGGTAACATGGCGAGAGCCCCAGCTGTTTAAAAAAAAAGAAGAAAAAAAAGAAAAGAAAAGAAAGAAAGTATATTCCCTGGTGGTCTGGTACCTAGGAAAAAAAATTTTAATTTTATTTATGTATTTTTTTTGAGACAGAGTCTTGCTCTGTTGCTCGGGCTAGAGTGCCGTGGCGTCAGCCTAGCTCACAGCAACCTCA
>NW_012151929.1:959194-972542 GCF_000956105.1 Propithecus coquereli
CTTGAGTGATCCATCTGCCTCGGCCTCCCAGAGTGCTAGGATTACAGGTGTGAGCCACCACACCCGGCCCAAATTTTAATTTTAAAAAGCATGATAGGCTGGGCTTGGAGGCACAAGCTTGTAGTCCCAGCTACTCAGGAGGATGAGGCCGGAGGATCGCTTGAGCCCAGGAGTTTGAGGTTGCAGTGAGCTATGTTGATGCCCCTGTACTCTAGCCTGGGCAACAGAACAAGACTCTGTCTAAAAAACAAAATAGATTATTCTCTTGGGAAAATCTACCGACAATGATAAAGTGCCCAGATTTATAAGGGCTGCTTATGCAACTCAAATTTCATCCAGCTAGGGGGTTGTTGACATTGATAAACCACTCAACTTTGGTTTGTTTGTTTTTTTAAAAAAAGCATATTAAAGAAATAATTTGTAAACATTTTCTAGTACTAACTGCTTGAGTCCTGAATTAAGAGTGCCCAGGACAATTGATGAAAAATAATTTGCTGCCAGGTACAGCATTGTGAAATTTCAGAGCATATGGGACAAAGAGAACCTCCTAAAGGTTTCCAGAGAGGAAAAATAGGTCACATATGAAGGACTGGAAATTGGAATGATGTTGTGCTTCACCAGAGGAGAGGAGACTGGGAAGTAACACACTGAAGATTCTAGGACAGGATGGTTTCCAACCTAGAGTCTATACCCAGCCAAACCATTAATTAACTGTGAAAGAGAAAGATGACTTTTTTAGACCTGCAAACTCTCAAAAAAATTTACTTCCCATGCACTCTCTCTTTGGAAGCCACTGAAGGACGTTTTGCAGCTAAACAAGAAAGTAAAACAAGAGAGAGAGGAACTTGAAATTCAGAATGCAGAAATCCAACCTAAGAAAGAAGCAAAGGGAATTCCCAGGGTGACAGTGTAGAGACATTCCAGGATGACAGCTGTATAGCAGGCCTAAAAACACCCAGTCCAGATGAGAACAGGAGGACAGAGGCCCCAGGAAGGCTGTCTGCAAGACAACAAGGAATCTGATAGAATATCTAGTGTGTGTGAAAGAGAGATTTACTCTTCTTTAAAGTGTTTAAGGAAAGGTCAGTGATCAGAATATAGAAAACTAAGCAAATTTTTAAAAGGCAATTAACTTCAGGGGGCATAAATTGTGAGAAAAAGTGTAATCACAGTAATCATTTTATACAACATGGCTCGACAGTGAATAATATTTCTAATCACAATACTATAAACACTGAATATTGATCTACGACAAAAATGTTTGATAGAAGTATAATATATTATGAGACTATGGGAAGGGGAGGGGGAGATAGTTTAAGAGATCTACATCTTCTTTCATGATAGGAACTCAATTAAAAAATCAAGAAATATTAATATGAGCATATTATTTAGAAATAAGGAATATTTAGAAATAAGGAATATTTAGAAATAAGCATGATAAAAATAAGGAAGAAATAGCTAAAAGAGTTGAAAGTGGTTGCTTCCAAGGACCAGGAATCGGGGTGAGAAGAACTAGGGAAACGTATTGCCATTTTTCATAAAAATCCATGTAGATTCATTTGACTTTTTAACTTATGGATATGTATTACTTCAGTAAAAATAAAAATTCAATTCGGTGATTTAATTGACACCAGCAGTTCTCTATTCCTTCACTAATGCAGGGGTAAGATAACACAGAAAATTTCAAATGATACACAGTCCTCAAATCATTTCGGTTGGCTTTGGAACACATTCTATATTTTATTTCTTCATTGAGCTCTCCTGATTGGATTTGGGCCAGTTAATAAATGAATTTGTAATCACTAAAGGGGGATGAGAAAAGATTCCTCAAACATTAGCCATAAATAATCCATAATCAGATAATAATGCAAAAGTATTAACTAATATTTATTGAGCACTTACTACATGGTAGGCATTGTTCGAAGTACTTTATATCGTTTAAGTAGTTTAATCCCCACAGCAGACTGGATGGTGTGACATCAATGCCTGCTCCCTAGCCACTACCTACCTAGGTGCTTAGGTCATTGTGTTTTCAGTTATAGAAACATACACTGAGTGTCACGATCAAGGTGCTATAGGAGACACAAAGATGAACAGGAAAAGATTTCTTCTGGGGTTTAAGACCTAAGACCTTGGTTGGCATCAGGTAAACCTGGATTTTAGACTCACCTCTGTCACTATGAATAGTCCCTGTCAATAATATATGAATATAATACAAGAAAAAAATACGTGAACATTTTCCAGAACTGAAGGACTTGAGAGTTGGCTCTACACCAGGCACTATGCTAAACACTTTACATGGATTATCAAAGTAATTTTTATCAACCTAAGAGGCAGGAAACTTGATTATCCCCATTTTAAAAATGGGAATACTGAGGCTTAGAAATAAGAAACTTGCCCTGACTCCTGCAGCTGTGAAAGATACAGCCAGGTTGTATGACACTGGTCAAGTCCCTTAGCAGCTGGTCAATCTTCCTCCTCAGTATGTCTAAAGAATGACACTCACCTCACATGGTCATTGGAAGAATTATGTTAACTATTCTTATGTAAAGTACCCAACAGTCCCTGGCTGTCATAATCGCCAGAAAAGTGATAGCCACTATTATTATTATTATGGTTATTTTTTTTTTTTTTGAGACAGAGTCTCACTCTGTTGCCCTGGCTAGAGTGAGTGCCGTGGCGTTAGCCTAGCTCACAGCAACCTCAAACTCCTGGGCTCAAGCGATCCTATTGCCTCAGCCTCCCAAGTAGCTGGGACTACAGGCATGTGCCACCATGTCCGGCTAATTTTTTCTATATATTTTTTAGTTGTCCAGATCATTTCTATCTATTTTTTTTAGTAGAGACGGGGTCTCTCTCTTGCTCAGGCTGGTCTCGAACTCCTGAGCTCAAACAATCTGCCCGCCTCGGCCTCCCAGAGTGCTAGGATTAGAGGCGTGAGCCACTGCGCCCGGCCTATGGTTATTTTTAATATGATGGTAGAACTAAAGAATTTGATGTCATCTTTTAGGCAGGTGACGGGGAGGCATTCTAGGTTTTTCGACAGGGGAATGACATGAGCAGAGCATATTTTAGAATGGGAGCTAATTTAAAGCCAGTACTCACAGACACTGCTGCAGCAGTTGTTAAAATATTAAAAAGTTTCCAACTTTTGGTAAATATAACTGCCTGTTAATCATAGATTATATGATTAGCTGTGGGCTCAAGTGATCCTCTCAAGTAGCTAGGGCAACAGGGGCACACCACCACGACTGGCTAGCTTTTTTATTTTATGGGGGGGGTGGGTCTCACTATATTGCCCAGGCTGGTCTTGAACTCCTGGCCTCAGGAGATCATCACACCTTGGCCTCCCAAAGTGCTGGGATTATAGGCATGAGCCACTGCACCTGGCCAGAACCAGGTCAATTCTGATAGGGGTTGGGGGAGTACCACCCCAGCAGGTTGCAGCATTTTTTGCCCAATTTTTTTCTGAAAATTTTCAAACATACAGAAAAATTAAAGAACAGTGAACATCCATATACTCTTCACTTAGATTCTTCAATTCTTTTCTTTTCTTTTATTTATTTATTTTAACTAGGGAATTTTTATTTATTTATTTATTTATTTTTACTTCTTTTTCTCTATTTTAGCATATTACGGGGGTGTACAATAATTCTTTTTTTTACATTGTGGTTAAATATACGTAACAAAATCTACCATTTTGACCATTTTTGGGTGTATACTTCAGGACTCTTCAATTCTTAAATTGCCACATTTACTTTTTCTCCCTCTGTATATGTGTTTATGTTTTGGGGTTTTTTTTCCTGAATCATTTGAAAGTAAGTTACAGATATTCTGGCATTTCATAGCTAAATACTTTTAGCATGTATTACCAAAGAATAAAAACATCCATCTCCATAACCACAAAACCATTATGACACTCGAGAAATGTAGCATCGATGCAATAATGTTATCTAATACAAAGTCCATATACAAAGTCCCCCAATTTGGGTCGTCACAGCTACTTGCTCTTGATCCAGGATCCAATCAAGGATCAGGCATTATTTTCAGCTGTCATGTTTCTTCAATATCTTTTGGTCTACAACAGTTCCATTGATTTTGGTTGTCTCTCATGGCATTGACATCTTTAGAGCTCAGGCCCTTTGTTTTGTAGCATGCCCTTCAATTGGGATCTGTCTGGCTCATGACTAGATTCAGGTTAAACATTTTGCAAGAATGCTAACTAGGCGACACTTCTCTGTGCACCACAGGAGGAGGCACATGGTATCCATTTGTCCCCATTATCGGAGATGCTGAGTTTCATTTCTTGGTTAAGGTGTTGTCAGCCAGATTGCTCCATTGTAAAGGCTGGCACTTTGAGATCACGTGAATATCTTATTTTTCAACATTTCACTCAATAGTTTTATCATCCACTGACAATCCTTGCCTAAATAATTTATTGCAAACAATAATCACAAAATGATGATTTCCTAATTGTATCATTTCTTCTACATTTTTTAGTAGAAATTCTATAAAGAAGAGCTTTCTCCCCCTGCCCTTCACCTTTTTAGGATATCACTGCGGACTCATGGATTTTTTTTTCAACTTTAAAATCCAATATTATCATTATTCTTTTTTTTATTTTTTGAGACAAGGTCTCACTCTGTCACCCGGGCTAGAGTGCAGTAGTGGCAGCATCATAGCTCACTGTAACCTCGAACTCCTAGGCTCAAGCAATCTTCCTGCCTCTCAGCCTCCCAAGTTGCTGGGACTATAGGTGTGTACCGCAATGCCTGGCTAATTTTTCTATTTTTTGTCGAGATGGGATCTCGATGTTGTCCAGGCTGGTCTTGAACTCTTGGCCTCAGGCAATCCTTCTGCCTCAGTCTCCCAAAGTGCTAGGATTACAGATGTGAGCCACCATGCCCGCCAAGGTCAAATAATTTGTTCATGGTCACACAACTAAGACTCAAACGTGGTCTGTCCTTTCCTGCAAGCCCAGAGGAAAGATAGGGAAACATAAGTATGTGAATTGGATGGAATTAAAGCAGTGAGTGGAAAAGAGCATTTTTCAGAGGAAAAAGAATAGAAAACACCACTGATCAAGCAAGACCCCTCTGGCAGGCAGCCAGTACACTAGCGTAGTTTCCTGGAGTGCATTTTTCAGCATATTCTTTTATGCATCAAATATTTATCATGCGTCTAGTCTGAATCAGCTCTGCTGCAGGAGCCGGAGACGCCAAGGTGACCGTGGCAGGAAAGGTCGTTGTTCTCATCGAGTTTATGTTCTAGCCAGGGGAGTAGGTGAGGAGACAGACAATACACAAGTAAACAAATGAGATCATTTCAGGCAGAGCGAGGTGTGAAGGAGATAATAACACCTAATGATGTGATAGAGAAGAACTGGATAAGGCTACTTTAAATTCAGTAACAGTCAGGTGAGGCCTCTAGAGGAGGTGACATTTGAGCCCAGAGCTGTTTGTTATAAACTAGGGCAGAGCATTCCAGGCAGAGGCACAGCCCCAGCTAGGCTAGCAGCAGGGCCACTTGCAGGGGGAACCACACTCAGAAGGGCCCCACACTTGGTTTCACACTCTGTTGTTGTCATCTTGAAATTCTTAATAATAATAATTTTTTTTTTTTTAAGGACAGGGTCTTGCTCTGTTACCAGGGCTACAGTGCAGTGGCATCATCATAGCTCGCTGCAACCTCAAACTCCTGGGCCCAAGCCATCTACTGCCTCAGTCTCCTGAGTAGCTGGGACTTCATGCCACCATACCCAGCTAACTTTTTTCCAAATTTTATAGGGACAGGGTCTCTCTATTTTGCTCAGGCTAGTCTCGAATTTCTGGGCTTGAGTGATCCTCCTGCTTCAGCCTCCCAAAGTGCTAGGATTATAGGTGTGAGCCACCTTCCCCATAATATCCCCCAGCCGAAATTCTTAGTAGTTTTTAAATGAGGGCCCCAGATTTTCATTTTTCATCGGGCTCCACATATTATGAAGCCAGTTCTGTTTAGAGGCGCCACAAGAAGAGGTGGGGAAGAGGTTTCCCACATGATGTGGAAAAGTGAGACAGGGGCTGGCTCGCCTGTGAGGACCTTTAAGTCACCAATGTAAGGAGCTGGAGCTTATTCCGCACATGAGGGAAGCTTTTGACAGATTTAGAGAAGAGAAGCAATGTGATCTTATTTACATTGTCCAGAGATCCACCACAGCTTATGCTGCCATTTTCAAGAGACCCATTGTTGTCTGTATGGGGAGTACAGATTGTAAGGGGACAAGAATGGGAGTGGGGAGACCGGATAAGATGCTGTTACAGTCATTTCCATGTGAGATGATAGATGGTGTGGGCCTAAGGTGACAATAGAAATAGAGAGGGGCCAAATTTAAGATAGATTTTTGAAAGTGACTTGGCAAGAAGCTAACACATTGGATGTTGGGGATGAGAAATAGGGTGGAATGAAGAATGGCTTCCAGGTTCCTGCTGTGAGTAACCAGGTGGAACACGGAATCCTTTACTGAGATTGGGAGGGTTGGGTGGGTAAGGGAGAAATCTGGGAGGGTTTCAAGAGTTGCGTTTTGGACATGCTAAATCAGAGATGTCTCTGAGTTTAAATGGAGCTGAAAAAATCAATTGTCTGTGTGGATCTTGGGTTTAGAAGAGATTCTCAAAGTAGCAGGATCAGAGTGACAAGAGAGTGCTTGTGAAAAATGCAGATTACTGTGCCCACCCAGTCCTATCAAGTCAGAGTACCACTCCCAACCCCAGCCCCAAGCCATGACTCTTATGCCATGAAAATTTGAGGCCGACTGCTTTGAGAGTTTCTAGGAGGCAAGGAGCTGTGGCGTTCACCTTCCCTCTACAGACTCGCCAGGCTGCGTGATGAAGCAATCACCTGCAGAGACTTACTGAATATTAACCTGGGGATGGTCTATGCTAGGACTTTACTGTGAATGGCCCCTGACCCCCAGGGGCACCCAGACTTTGTGGGAAACAGATCTGATTTAGACGTAATGCTCAGTGTCCGTGGGTCAGGTGTAGGGATAGGAAGGGGTCTGTAAGGGTCACAGTGTGGGCTGAGGTGTGACTCAGAAGACCTCAACTCTCCTTGACAGGGGAAGACTTAATAGGAAGTGATAAAGGTCTGAACTAGATTTTTTTTCCTTTTTATTCTTTTAAACAATATCATCACATATCAGCATAAACAATTTTACCTAAATACACAGGTGTAATCCTATCTTCCACACTTTTTTAATAGTAGTCTTCTTTTTTTAAACTTGGCTTTTCCTCTCCTTCTCCCCCAACCAGGTAACCCACGTCCATGACTCAGTTTGTATTCATCCATTTTTTTTTCTTTTTTTCTTTTTCTGCTTTTTCTGAGACAGGGTCTTGCTCTGTCACCTGGGCTGGAGTGCCGTGGCATCATCATAGCTCACTGCAGCCTCAAACTCCTGGGCTCAAGTGATCCTCCTGCCTCAGCCTCCCAAGTAGCTGGTACTACATGTGAGTGCCACCATGTCTGGCTTTTTTTTTTTTTTGGTAGAGATGGAGTCTTGCTATGTTTCCCAGGCCGTCATCCACTTTTTAATGCTCATATAACTGTATATATACACACAAACACATATGTTTGTACATGAAATATAGGGGATTTATCATTGTCAGTTTTCCAAAAACAGGATCACATTATTCACACTTTTTGCATCTTGTTTTTCTTACTCAACAATGCCTCGTGAAAATTCCTCCACGACAATTGGTACAGCTCTCATTCTTCTTAAAGACTGCATAATATTCTGTTGTATGGCTGTCTCCACTTATTCAACCATTCACTGATGGGCATTCACTCTGTCTCCAGTGTCTTTGCAACTAACTAATCCTACACTAAGCATCCCTATATTGTATACATGTCTTTATGTATTCGTGGTTTTATTTCCCTGGAATAGATTTCCAAGAGTGGGATTGCTTGGTGAAAGAGTAGATACAGGTTTTTTTAATTTTCTTTTTTTTTTTCTGAGACAGGGTCTCATTCTATCATCCTGGCTGGAGGGCAGTGGCATCATCATAGCTCACTGCAACCTCAAACTCTTGGGCTCAGGTGATTCCCCCGCCTCAGCCTCCTGAGTAGCTGGCACTACAGGCTCCAGCCGCCACACCCGGCTAATTTTTTCTATTTTTGGTAGAGATGGGGATCTCATTCTTGCTCAGGCTGGTCTTGAACTCCTGAGCTCAAGTGATCCTCCTGCCTTGGCCTCCTGGAGTGCTAGGATTACAGGTGGGAGCCACTGAGCCCAGCCTAAGAGTAGATATGATTTTCATAGATGTGGCCAGGTTTCTTTCTGAAGAAGCTGTGCCACCCTCCTCTTCTCCCACATTTGAGAGTGCACCTTTCTCCACATTCCTTCCAGGAATCGTGTCTTACCTACCTTTAGTTTTGGTCAGTCTGGTGGATGTAAGGTGACATTTTATAGCTGGGTACAGTGGCATGCACCTGTAGTCCCATCTACTCAGGAGGCTGGGCAGGAGGATTGCTTGAGCCCAGAAGTTTGAGGCTGAATGCACTACGATTGCTCCTGTGAATAGCCACTGCACTACAGCCTGGGCAACATAGCAAGGCCCTGTCTCTAGAAAAAAAAGTGACATCTTATTGTTACTTACTTGATTGTGTCTTCTTGTGAATTTTTTTATAATTGTTTTTCCATGAATTTCCCATTCATAACCTTGCCATTTTTCTCTGGGGTTGTTTATTTTTTTCTTGTTAATTTGTAAGATCTTTGTGTGTAGTAGAGCTGTTAACCCATGACTTGCCATCTACATTACAAATTTTCTTCTAAATCTACTGTTCTCCTAATGACTGTGTTTATGTTCTATTTTTCCACCCCAAAGTGTTTTAACTTTTAACAATATTTACATCTTTTTTTCCTGCTATAGCTTCTCAGTTTTCAATCTTGGTTAATATTTTCCCACTCTCATATTAATACATCATATATGCAGGCTTCTATATTTGAATACTATATTTTAGGAATTTATTTTTTAGATTTAAAATTTTAATTCATCTGGGATTTATTTTTGTATACATTATAAGATAAAGCTCTAATTTTATTTTCTTCCACTTGGAAAGCCTGCTATGGTGAAATCATTTTTATTCTTTTTCCACTTAACTGAACAACAACACCCTGTGCTATATTTTAGAATCTCATTCTCATAAATAGTGGTACTTATATTTGGATTCTCTATTCTATTCTTCTGATTGATTTATCTATCCACATATCAGTGCTATATCAATTTAATTGAGAAGCTTCGTGGTTTGTTCTGATACCCGGTAAAGGTAAGTCCTTCCTCATTCTCTTCTTTTTATAAACTTTAATTGGCATTCATTATCTTTTTTGTTTTGTTTTGTTTTTGTTTTTGTGTTTTTAGACAAAGAGTCTCGCTCTGTTGCCCGGGCTGGAGTGCCATGGGGTCAGCCTAGCTCACAGCAACCTCAAACTCCTGGGCTCAAGTGATCCTCCTGTCTCAGCCTCCAAAGTAGCTAGGACTATGGGCGTGCACCACCACGCCCGGCTAATTTTTGTTTTTTTCTATTTTTAGTAGAGATGGGGGTCTCGCTCTTGCTCAGGCTGGTCTCGAACTCCTGAGCTCAAGTGACCCTCCTGCCTCGGCCTCCCAGAGTGCCAGGATTACAGGCGTGAGCCAGCACGCCCGGCCTCCCCCGCCCCCCTGCACGATTTTTTTGAGCTGAGAATGCTTGAGGAGAGCGGATGGAAAGAGCATTTCAGAAGGTAGCACATACAGCAAAAGCAAAGATTAAGCAGGCAAGAGAAACGACACTGGCCCAGGAACCGGAATTAGGTGAGCCACCGCCCCTTACCACGGGCCTCAGGAGACGGGACAGGGTGAGGGTTGGAGGGGAGGTCGTTCACCTTAACCTGTTTTGGGTCTTGGGGACTGAAAGAGAGCCCAACTTGGAGCAGTCACATTCCTTCATGCCTAGTGAAGTTCCGGCCCAACCTCAAAGTGCGCGAATGGCTCCCAGGTGTGCAATGGGTATGCTTGTGCTGCCACCTACCGTCGTTCTGAGGCAATGCAGTCGCCTTCGAGCCTCCTCGCCTGCTCCAGGTAGACGTCTGACCTGGGTTTCCAGATCCAAGCTCCTTCTCCTAGCAGCCTCCAGCTCTGGGGAGGAGGTCCCTTGGGCGCCAATAGGGGCTTAATGCAGCAGTGCGGGGCAGAGGGTCTTAACCTGTACCAACAAATGCCTGGTCAGGTACCAGAAACTGCTTCAAACCTACTGAACCCTCTGGGCACAGTGGCTCACGCGTGTAATCCTAGCACTCTGGAAGACTGAGGCGGGAGGATTGCTTGAGCTCAGGAGTTCGAGACCAGTCTGAGCAAGAGTGAGACACCTCCTCACTCCATCTCTAAAAAAAAAAATTACAAACCTACTGAACTCACTGTCCCCCAACCCCACCACATCCTCTGATTTGCCAGGATTTTGAATCACTAATTGGAGGTATTCCTGCCTTCCTAAAGCTGATCATCTACAGTGGGAGACAATAAGTCAATCCCTAAGTTATTGGATAAGTAAACAATGCAAGAAAGATCCCAAGGTGCTGCCACTGAATGGGAGACAATTGGTTCTAGTCCTGGGGTAGGAAAGCTCACCAGAGGCAGGACAGAGCAGGCTGATGGATGAGGTGGAACTAGAGGTGGCCCTGGGAGACCACCAGGGAAGGCAGAACACGCAGCCAGCGCAGGGAATGAGGAGGATGGCAGGACTTCCACTTCCAGTAATGACAGGCTAAGGCACTCAGATCAACCTTTCCATTAAAAACAAATACAAATGCTGGATAAAAGATTTTTTTTAAAAATCCTTAACTGAGGGGGGGCATGTCAAAAAATTTTAAAAATTAAAATATCCTTAACAATATCACAGATATTTGATAAGAGAGGTGGATTTCCAGGCCAAAGCCTAATGGAAAATGGGATCCCAGAAAGGCATTGGAAGATGGAGCAGAGGAAATTACCCAGGATGCAGAAAGAGGGGCAAAAGGAGAAGACATTTTGAGGCACATGGAGGGTACATTGGAAAGGTCTAACATAGTCTAATCAGAGTTCTAGCAGGAAAGAATAAGAGAATGTGGCAAGGGCAAGATTTGAAAAGATAGTGTCAGAGAATTTCCCAGTTGCAATGAGCCTTCAATCCACAAGTCTGGAAGCCCAAAGAATCCCAAGCAAAACAAATAAGAGAGAATCCACATGTAGATACATCACAATGAAACTTTATTTATTTATTCAAAGGGTCTTTCTCTATCACCTAGGCTGGAGTGCAGCGGTGCTACTCACTGCAGCCTAGAACTCCTGGGCTCAAACGATCCTCCTGCCTCAGCCTCCCAAGTAGCTGGGACTACAGGCGAGTGCCATTGGGCCCAGCTAATTTCTTTTTGGTAGAAATGGGGGTCTTGCTTTGTTGCCCAGGTGGGTCTCAAACTCCTGGCCTCAAGTGATCCTCCCGCCTTGGTCTTCCAAAGTGCTGGGATTACAGGCATGAGCCACCATGCCCGGCCCTATAGACTCCTTCCTGCCAGCCAAGTCACTCTCGAGACTCTCCTTGCTGGCTTGTTGAAGCAAGCAGCCACGTTGGGCGTGATGGTTAGTTTTACGTGTTAACCTGGCTAGGCTACTGTATCCAGTTACTCAATCCAACAGTAATCTAGGTGTTGCTGTGGTGGTATTTTGTAGATGTGGTCGATAGCCACTATCAGTTGAACTTCAAATAAAGAGTCTCCTAAGCAGTGGGGGTGGGTCTCATCCAATCTGTTGAAAGGCTTAAGAACAAACCTAAAGTTTCCTGGTGAAAGAAAGAAGAAATTCTGCCATAAGACTGCCACATCAGCTGCTGCCTAAGAGTTTCCAGCCTGCTAGTCTCCCCTATGCATTTCAGACTTGCCAGCCCCTACAATCATGTAAGCCAATTCCTTGAAATAAATGTGTGTGCGTGTGTGTGTGTGTGTGTGTGTCCTACTGTTTCTCTGGAGTTCTTTGATACATTGGGAAAGCCCACGTAGAAAGGAGCTGCCTTTAGCTGACAGCCAGCAAGAAGCTGGAACCTTCAGTCCTATGCCCGTGAGGAAATGAATTCTGTCAACAACCTGAACAAATTTAGAAGCACATTCTCCAGTCAAAGCTCTAGATGAGAACACAGTCTGGCTGAGACCTTGAATGCAGCCTTGTGAGACCTTTAGTGGAGAACCCAGCTAAGCCATGCCTGGACGTCTAACCCACAGAAACTACGGGATAATAAATGTGTGTCGTTTTAAGCCATTAAGTTTGTGATGATTGGTTCTGCAGAAATAGAAAACTAATACACTTTCCCATCTGTAAAAGGAGGAAAATAATAATAATCATCTCAAAGGGCCAAGACGGAGCTTAAGTGAGATAATCTAACAGTGTGCTTGGCACGGTGCCTGCCATGTATTCAGTGCATGTCAGGGTGCAGGACACGGCACCCCAAAATATGGCACCTTGGAGTTCACTCTCTGACCTTCTCTGGTCTTTCTGTGTGAAAGCCGTCCATAAAAGAATTCTCCGACCCATCTCCCCTGAAAGTCATAAGACCCTCATGTGACAGATGTCCTGCCTCATAGCCAGGGGATGGGAGAGGAGGGTGAAGGAATGTCATACATGGACACAGATAAGAATCTGAAAAAACACACCTCGCTGAGTTCCTCCCCAGTTTATTGCAATTTATTGGATCATACCCCTTTTTCTCTAATCATGTCGCTCCACAAATATCCACTTCTTTCATCAGACTAGCATAAAAATACCATTTTCCCTGGGTCTTTGGGCATCATTTCTGAAGCCTCCTGTGTCACAAAGTCATGAACCTTGCAATAGGTGAGGGAGAGACATTACTTTTTCTCCTCTACGTGCACAACAAACAAATCAATAAATGATTGATTTTTTTAAAACTATTTAGCAGTGATCCAAGAATCAGAAGCAGAAGCACCAGGACTTACCATATCTCATGTAAGGGGGGGAAATGGTCTTGATTATTTCAGAGAAACAGTGAGTGCCCTGGTGGTTCAGTGCACGCACTCTGCAGCCGGACTGCCCGGTTCATTCTGGCTCTTCCATCTGTCAGCTGTGTCACATCAGGCAGGTGACTTAAACCATTCTGTGCCTCAGTTTCCTTATCTGTAAAATAACATAAGAATAGCATCTGGCACATAGTGGGACTATATAAGCATTAGCTGCTATTATTATTATTTGTCTCTAACCCATAGCCAAAGGATCTATATAGTACAAGTTTATCTCTACCAACTGTGAGCAAATAAAGATGAAGCAATAGGTGATTACACTTCAGGAGTTCC
>NW_012151929.1:972942-982809 GCF_000956105.1 Propithecus coquereli
TACAGAATTTTGTCACCCGCTCCCCAAATCACCACCGCTCACTCTTGAGGCTACCCTCAGGCCCCAAGAACAGCAGAGGGCGCTGTGGGCACAAAATGCAATCCTCAGCCGCTTCCCTCCCAAGGAGGCCTGCAGGGCTAGGGAGGGACGGTACCCGCCAGGGGCAGCAGGCCTGACTCCAATCAGACCCTTTGTCCCAACCAGTCCCTCTCTCCAAACATTCAGCAAACGCCACATCACCCACTGCTCCCTGCTTTTCCAAACTTCACCCTGCTCCATGAAGTGTTTCTAGCCCTCTTTGAGCTCCAGAACCTTCATTTTAGCCATGAATCATCCAGGCCGTGTGCTGCTCTGTTACTGTTTCCAAATTCCATGGCAGCACAGCTGTAAACCTCCAGAGAGCTTCTGCCACCCACAGCCTGCTCCTCTTCCGTCCTAGTCCAACTTCTCCAGACAAAACGCACTTGCCCCACCCAGCTCTCACTTCTGCCTTGATCTGCTGGCGGGCGAAGGACTCGTTTTTTCATCCAGTCTTCCAGCAAACAGTTGTTTGAGGCTGAGCTTAGCATCCTGAAGAGATGAAGATGCTAACCTTTACTGAGCACCTACTGTGTGCCACTAGTTCTAAGCCTTTCACATAATCCTCACAACAACTCTATGAGGGTTGTTAGGCCTGTTTTGCAGGTGAGACAGCTAAGGCACAGAGTGGTTAAGGGACATACCTAAGGTCACATAAGCTAGTGGTTCAGCTAGTATTCAAACCCACACTATCCGGTTCCAACAACTGGACTTTTTAAACAAGTTGTTATCTGGACTTTTGGTATAGATCTGGGGCTCCCTCCCTATTCTCTTGAACTGCAAAATATACACTGAATTCCAAAGACTTAGTTTGGAAAAAATGTACAATACAGCATTAATAATTTTATATTGATTACATACACATGGAAATGATACTATTTTGGATCTGCTGGGTTAAACAAAATATAACTTACTTTATTTTTTAGAGATGGGGGTCTCACTATATCACCCAGGCTGGACTTGAACTCCTGGGCTTACAAGATCCTCCTGCCTCGGCCTCCTGAATAGCTAGGACTATTGGCACGTACCACCACGCCTAACTAAAATATATTATTAAAATTAATTTCACCTGTTTCTTTTTACTTTTTAAAATGCGGTTACTAGAACATTTTAAATGGCATATGTGACTTGCATTCTATTTCTGCGGGACAGAGGTGCTCTGGGAGCTCTCAGCTCAGTGGAAGGACAGACAGCATAATTCAAATAATTCTAAACCAAGGGGAAATGTGGTTCGTGTTCCGAGAAGTGAGAACAACACGGGGTAGGAGCCCAGAGGTGGGGACCCCTTGGGGAGGGGGTTTCAGGGAGGCTGTCTCAGTGGGGGCAGGTTCCAGCTGGATTTCCAAGGACCTGCGGGATTCTGCCCTGCTGAGAAGAGCGGTGGCGACAGCGAAGTCAAACAGCAGAGAGCGAGCGAGCGAGGCAAGTCTGGAGGGGCCCAGTGACCCAGACCCTGAGGGCCTTGACTGGGGGCCAGAGGGACGGGCTGTCACCAGGATGGGGTTCCAGATGCCTCAGGTTGGGGAGGGTCTAGGCCTGGAGGAACTGGGGAAATTGCCAGGCAGGAATGGGGGGGCAGTGAGCCACGGGGCCCCTGCCACCTTCTTCCTCTGCCTCCAGTGCCCCCGCCCCCTCTGCTGCTCAGGGAGGAGTGTGGTGAACAAACCTCCTTGAGGAGGTGGACTGTGGGAGGACAGCTCCTGAGGAGAATTTCCTGTCTTTGGCTCATGACTGCTTCCTGCCCAGGGCTCCCCGCACTTGACCGCCATTACATTCCTTCCTCCCAGGGGAGCTGGGTGGCCTCCAGGGCTTTGCAGACTTCCGGCAAGTCAAAGGAGGCAGGTCCCAGGTGTCCAGATGCGCAGCCTTGGGGGTGGGGGGTGGGGGCTTCTGAGGAGCTGGAATCGAGGCCGTGCATTGACACCTGCAGGGACAGATTTTGGTGGAGGGAACCCCAGACTGTGCCTCTGTCCCTGGGGCTAGGAGCTCAGCCCTAGCTTTCCTTCCTTCCCTGTGGCCAGCTGACTTCTTGGGCCCCCTCACCTCCAGGTGGGAACTCTTCCTTGAATCCCTTCTTTCATTTATGGGGTGCTTTTTCTTCCCAAACAGAGGTTGGGTACTTCTGAAGGGAAGGGGGGGAAATTCCTGTGCAAATTCCACAGGAAATAGTCAGGAGGGATTCCTTTTCTAGAACCACCTGGGGCCGTCAACACCCCTTCCCTGAGAGGAGAGTCAGTCTGCACTTTTCTCCCCAGTTCCGAGGTGGGGGACCAGGTTCCAAGGATGTGAGTTTTGAGACCCCATCAAGGGTTGGCAAAAGGAGCCAAATCTTTCTTTGTTATTTCCTAGACCTAAACCATGCCCGCCCCCATTTACAGGGGTGTTGTGCTGTGGACACTTAGGATGGGGAGAGGACTGCCCAACACAGCCCAGTCCACCTTAGCAACTGTGAGCTTCCTGCTGTGTCCCTAAATCAGCCCTGCCCTATTCCTTTCCTAAATCCTAGAGACCCCTAGGAGATGCCCTTCACTCCCACCACCCAACCCGGAATCCTGACGCCTCCAAAAAAGGCTGCACTGGGGGCTGAGATGACCTCGCCTTGCCATACTTACTCCTTAATCGCCGGCAGGACCACAGCGTTTGTTATACATCTCACCCGTCCGCTACAGACCCTACAGACCCTTTAAGGCCAGGGCAGAATTCCCTTAAGGGATGGGGGTCTTCTCTTCTAGGCATGTTCAGTCTTGGACCTGTGGGTATAGGGAGTGCAGACCTAGCTGGACCCCCATTCCTGGCCAGCTGGAGCCCCCAGTGGACCCAGGGCTCCCTCTGGTGGGGACAGGGAAAGCTTACCAAAGACTTGCGGGGAAAGGAGGGGAGGACACCAGAGGGAACTAAAGTGGGTCTAAGGCTTGGAGATGAACCTGAGACCCTGTCCCTTCCTCTCCCCTGCCCCTCTACCCTTCTGGGGACAAGACACCCGGGACTTGTATGAGCCTAAAATGGGCTCTGGGATTCCATCTCCTCTTTTTCATTTTCCAAACCTGCACCATGCTGCCTAGCTGGTGTGAATCAGAGGGCTCCAGGTCCCCGGCCCTACACCAAGGCCCCTCTGAATGAAGGAGTAGCCCAGATTGCAGCATCAAGGGTCAGGCCAGCCAGAGGAGAAGAGGTGAGCCCCTGACTTCAGGGACAGAGCCACCTCCTCCCCAACCACCCCACACCCCTGTAGCCCCAGCTCACCCTCACATCTCCTTCTAAAAGCTGCTCTTCCCTCTGTCTCTCCCCTGCTACTGATCCAAAAGCTGAGCCTGATTTGGAGAAGGGCTGGCAAGTGGGAAGGGGCAGTATGGGCTAAGGATGGGGTTCCCCAGCCCAGGCAACCCCAGTTTCACATCCCCCCCACCCCAAGCACCCTAGGTTTGGCCCCTCTGGGCGCCTTGTTCTTACTCCAGGGAAGCCAACGGACTAGTCTGCTAGCTGGGGGTGGGGAAGCGAGGAGGGGGGTGGGGGGACGGGGAGCCCAGGCTGGGAGGCTGAAGAGGGTTGAAGGCTGGGTTTAGGAGGTGAGGGCAAGCATCCCCCTCAGCCCCATGGGGGGATATGCAAAGAATTGCTAATTGCAACTAAACGAGGCCTCGGCGTGGGGGAAGGGGCAGTCTCGCGGCTGTCAGGGGCTACCGCCTCTTTGAGTGCCCGGGTAAGGCCAGGCCAGCCCGCTCTTCTCATGTAAAGCAGCTTTTTGTCTGGGGGAGCCAGGGCTGGGGCCAGGGGCTGGGGAAGGGGCCCAAGCCATTAGCAAGTTTCTTGTTCCCCAGAAAGGGAGAAGGGTGCCGAGCCCCCCTCAGAGTGAGAACGCCCCCACCTCCTTTTCCACTCTCAAGCTTTTTATGTGGGGGTTGATGGGGTGCTGTCCAGCAGGAGGGGGTGGGCCTGGGAGCCAGCACACCCCCACGCTGGGCTGTGGGAAAAAAGCGAGCACAAAGAAGGGGGCTGGCCCAGCCGAGTTGGGAGACAGGGCAGCTCGGATCCAGGGATACCTTGAGGTTGAAGTACCCATTCCAGGAGTCCCTTCTCCCCAGAGAATGTCCCAAGTGGCCACATGTATCTTATCTGGTCATCTCAGCCCAATTCCAACTTTCTCAGCCCAATTCAGACTTTCTCACCCACTTTGCAAACTTTCCCTAACCTTTTGTACTGTGGGGGGGTGGGTCTTGAGGAGCTAAGGCTACTTCCTAAATAAGCCTAACCTGAGGGAGAAGAAGGAATCAAACCTTTGGAGAAACCCTTGGAATAATGCTTCCAGACCCTGAGGCCATATAACCTGTTAAAGACCTGAGAGTCCTGCTTTCTAATTCAGATGCCCCATTTTATGAGCTTCTGTAAATGTGGGCAAGTTATATAACCTACTGAGCCTCAGTTTTCTCATCTGTAAAATGGGGACAACAATAACTTCCTCTTAAAATCCTTGCGCAGATATACAGAGATGCAAAGCACCCTGCATGGCAGTCCCTAGTTCTCAATGCATCCTCTCCCCTACCCTGGAACATCTGTACACATACACTCCAGGGATAATGATACCTCACATTCATATAATATTTTACAATTTCCAGCATGCGTGTGTGTGTCATCTCTTAACAATATGCTACCTAATAAAAAGAACAGACTTTTTTTTTTTCCATACTTGATTGGTGGCAAAATCCAGATTCCAAGAGGGTAAGTCCTACCCCAGTGCTTGTCCCACTCCACAGTGTGGCCTCAGAGAGCCCATCTCACAGACTAGACAAATGGAGCCCAAAGCTAGAGCAAAACCAGCCCCCGGACTGTCACCAGTCCAAGGGACAACCCAGGGCTTCTCAGTTGCACAGCTTGTCTTAGTTGCCACCTGGCCTCTTCCCCTAAATCCACGGATGCTTGTATGGAAACTTTAGCACCATGTGGGTCCCCTTCATTCAATTCCACATTGGGGTCCTTGAGAAGCAGAGGGCTGGCTGGAGGGTGGGAAGGGTTGTCCCCTCCCCTCCCACCTGGGAAACCTCCTGCATGAAACCTTCCGCTCTGGGAGGCAGCAGGAAACGCAGTGAAATAGCTGGTAGGTCGGTTCCTTCCTTCCTCCCTTTTCCTGCTGGAAGTCCACTTGTTCATCCAGGAGTGTCTCCTCTCTTCCTTCCCTGCTATTTTGGGGGCCCCATGGTCTATCTACCCATCCCCATGTGTCACCCTGGCTGGGCCCCCATTCTCCCAGCCACTCAGCCAGGTGACCCTGCCTGCCAGACACCCAGGGGCTCCTGGTTCTGGAGGACCTTCACCAAGGGGCTCTGGTGTTAGGCCAGTGCCTTTCTCACTGCCCGGCTCCCTCCCTACAGGCCCCTAATCCATCTCACCCAGCAGGAAGCCCTTAAGCTGCCTTTTCAGCGGCCTTCCCCAGCCTGCTGTGGGCTCTGTGCCTTTCTATACCACCCTTGGCAGGAGCTGTGTTATACAAGCTGGAGAGAGAGGCCCCTGCAAAGAGGTCATCCTGCCTAAGGCAGCTTCGAGAGTTCCAGCAGCCTCTCCTCCCTGGTCCCCTCCCCAGGGCTCCCCGTCTAGTATACTGCCTGGGCATCCCTGGGAACTGCCAGTCCTGGCTCACTTACATCAAATCCTCAGGTGAGGGGAGAGATGCTAGGGGCACAGTGGGCAGAAGGCCAGGGACTGGGGAAGTGTGGCAGGCAGGAGGGGCCCCTCTGGCCTTGTGCCACCTGTCCCTTTGGCTGGTCTCACCATCTTTCCTCTGATTCTAGCTCCTGCCCCCAGCTCCTCAGAGCCCACTCACAGCCTTTTCAGACTCAGTTATGCAGCCTAGCCTGAGGACCCAGAGAGCATGTGCCCTGGAGACCACTGCGACTGAGTGTTTCAGACAGGAACAGAGCGAGGCCAAGGGGAGGGGAGGGGTGGGGGGCAGGGGAAACCAACAGATTCTGTCTCTTCCTGGGTTGTATTTCAATGTCTGCTTGTCACTCCCGGGGTGAGGACCCTCACAGCTTGGACCATTCTAAGACAGGCTTGATTTCAAAGCCCCAATCCCATGGCTCCTGCAGGTATACTATTACTGGTTCTGATTTTTTGGTTTGGAAAACATGGTTCTTGTACGGCTTAGTCCCTACCCTGCCCTCAACCTTTCCCTTCCCTCTCTCTCCAGGAAAAAAAATCTCCCCATCTAGGCTCCTTTTCCAAAACCCAAACCCCAGCCCAGCCTCCCAATCTCGCTCCAGGAAGCCGGCCTTTTGCTGGCAAGAAGTGGTTAGAGCAGAGTTGGGGGTGCCTCTGGGAGGTCTGTTTGTAGTTCAGATTCTTCTCATTCCACGCTCAGCAGGCTCTCTCCAAGGGAAGGGCCTGGGATAGGGGGCGGGGATCCTTGGGGCACCCGCTGCAGGGAAGGAAAGCTTCCTGGGGAGAGAAGGGAAGTGTGTTTTCTCCTCCTCCTAGTGACCCCATCTGTGGGGTAGGACCATAGGACTTGCCTCTCCCCATTCCATCCTCGAGTCCCCCCTCCAGCTGCCTCAATATTAGGGTCCCTCCCGAGGGGCATGATAGGAGATATTCAGAGCTGAGGCCCTGATCTCTTTCTTTGCTTCCTAATGAGTCAATTTCCCTCCTTTTGGGATGCTTAGAGACGTTTGGAAGAGTTGGGAGGTGGTTCTCAAAACAGGGATGCCTGGAGAGTGATTGGGTCAGCCCCAGCTTCAAAGAGACCATGTCAGTCTGTTCCCAAAACTGAAGTTCCCTGTAGATTTTTATTTTACCCCAGCATTAGTGTATTTGTCCGTCTAGACTAGCAACCCCTAGGCTACAGAATTCCTCAAGGATTAATCAGAGTGACCCAGCCATGGGAGAAAGCAACCTGAAACCCCCAACCTCCAGGATCTTAGAAGTCTGACACTTGCCCCAACTCCCTGAAAAACTTTCTTCTCCAGCTGCCCCTACCTGACCTAGGGAGAGGAGGAAAAACAAACACTAAAGACTTGTATCGAGTGTCCCCTAAGTGAAGTTACTTACCTCTTTTATCTTATCTTCCCAATGCTTTGAGAGAGAAGATTAATATCCCCATCTATAGATGAAGAGTCTGAGCTCCAGAAAGCTCGAGTGTCCTACCCAAGGGAACGTAGTAAGGAAGTAGAGTTAACTCTGTCGAGGCCACGTTCAGGCCAATCCAAGTCCCTGCCTGGCCCCAGCACATGCCCCATGACTGGGTCTGCTTGGTCTGGCCTCCAGGCTGATGGGCTCCGGCTTCGAGGTTACAAGGTAGCGGGTACCGCCCAAGCTCCTTTCCCAAAGCTTTTGTCCCTACAAATCCGTTTTCTCATTCAATCCTCACTCCAGAGGGAACAGGACAGATTTATTATGCCCATTCTGCATAATAAACTATGAGATTAGAAACTGATCCTCAAAGAAGCAAAATGACCTTCGGAAGGTCAAAAAGCTACTAAGCACCAAGGCCTGGACCCAAACACTTAGATGTTCCATGTCCACTTAGTGGGTTCTCACCATGACGTCAGATTTGTTTTTCACTTTCCTACTTCTCAGACTGGAGACCAGAACATGTTTGCAATCAAATGTGGCTTCAAGGAACTAGACAATCTAGTGAAACTGTAGGCTGGAAATCGGGACCCTGGAAAGCTGGCTGACTCATTTCTCCTCCTCCGAGTTCAGCTCCACCGCTCCCTGAGTGTGGGTTCCGTGAGGCAAAATGTTCTGGATAAGCGAGTTGGGCTGACTGTCAGGACAAGGTGCCTGAGTCTCTGGACTACCCAACCCCGGGAGCTCTTCAGACCTTGCCCTACTTATAGAGCGAACCGATTCATTTAACAAATTTTTCCTGAATCTCTGTGGTATGCCAGGCATTGGTGTGTGTACAAAAGTGAAGACACAGCCTCTGCCCTCAAGACACTATGTTGGGCCGGGCACCGTGGCTCATGCCTGTAATCCTAGCACTCTGGGAGGCTGAGGAGAGGAGGTGGGAGGATCAATCGCTTGAGGTCAGGAGTTTGAGACCAGCTTGAGCAAGAGTGCCCCAGTCTCTACTAAAAATAGAAAAAATTAGCCAGGCAACTAAAAATAGAAACAACAACAAAAAATTAGCTGGGTATGTTGGTGAGTGCCTATATCCCAGCTACTCAGGAGGCTGAGGCAGGAGGCTCGCTTGAGCCCAGGAGTTTGAGGTTGCTGTGAGCTAGGCTGACGCCAAGGCACTCACTCTACCCCAGGCAAAAAAGCTAGACTCTGCCTCAAAAAAAAAAGAAAAGAAAAAGAGACTGTGCTGTTGGGAGTGGGAGGTAGTTAGACGTACATAAGTAACACATATCAAATGCTGACTGCCATAAGATAAACATAAACTCAGAGAAGGGAGGGTGGGAATGGTGTCGGTGAGGCACCACACAGAAGGGGCTTTCAAGGATTTACAGTGGTGGAAAGGGGGTAGAAAGGGTCCATTGGGACAAGGATAAAAATGTACCAAGTAGGCCGGGCGCGGTGGCTCACGCCTGTAATCCTAGCACTCTGGGAGGCCGAGGTGGGCAGATCGTTTGAGCTCAGGAGTTCGAGACCAGCCTGAGCAAGAGCGAGACCCCGTCTCTACTAAAAATAGAAAGAAATTAATCGGACAACTAAAAATATATAGAAAAAACTAGCCGGGCATGGTGGTACATGCCTGTAGTCCCAGCTACTCGGGAGGCTGAGACAGAAGGATTGCTTGAGCCCAGGAGTGTGAGGTTGCTGTGAGCTAGGCCGACGCCACGGCACTCACTCTAGCCCGGGCAAAAGAGTGAGACTCTGTCTCAAAAAAAAAAGAAAAAAAAATATACCAAGTATTATCCTGCTCTGGTTCATGGGCGAGGTCAGGATTTGGAAGAAACAGAAACCATTCTAGGTGTTTTAAGCAAAAAGATTTTTTTTTTTTTTTTTGAGATAGAGTCTCACTTGGTGTTGCTGGGGTTGGGGTGCAGTGGCCTCATCGTAGCTCACAGCAACCTCGAACTCCGGGGCTCAAACTATCCTCCTGCCTCAGCCTCCTCGGTAGCTGGGACTACAGATGTGTAACACCACACCTGGCTAATTTTTCTGTTTTTTGTAGACACAGAGTCTCACTATTGCCCAGGCTGGTTTCAAACTCCTGGCCTCAAGTGATCCTGCCTCAGCTGCAGAAGGGGATTTAATACAGGTTCTAGAGACTGAATTCTGTCCCCACAAAATTCTTATGTTGAAGCCCTAACCCCCAGTGTGACTATATTTGGAGATAAGGCTTTTAGGAGGTAATTAAGGTGAAACGAGTTCAGAAGGATGAGGTCCTAATCTGATAGGATTGGTGGCCTTATAAGAAACTCTCTCTCTCTCTCTTTCTCTCCCTCTCCCTCTCTCCCCTCCCTCTTCCCCCTTCACTTCTCCCTGTCCCCACAGGCAGCACTGAGGAAAGATCACATGAACACGCAGTGAGAAGGGAGCCATCTGCAAGCCAGGAAAAGAGCCCTCACCAGAACCCAATCATGCTGGCACCCTGATCTCAGACTTCCAGCCTCCAGGACTGCAAGAAAACAAATTTTTGTCATTTAAACCACCCAGTCTATGGTATTTTGTTATGGCAGTCCAACCTGACTGAGACAACAGGGAACTAGGTGCTTAAAAATTGTTGGATTGCTCTCTGGGAGGCCGAGGTGGGCGGATTGTTTGAGCTCAGGAGTTCGAAACCAGCCTGAGCCAGAGCGAGACCCCGTCTCTACTAAAAATACAAAGAAATTAATCGGACAACTAAAA
>NW_012151929.1:982953-989913 GCF_000956105.1 Propithecus coquereli
AAAAAAAAAAAAAAAAAAATTGTTGTATGGACTGGAGGAGCAGACTGTATGAAGCCAGAGAAATGATCCTCCAGTAGGAGCTGCCACCTCTGCCACAAGCAGGTAGGGGGATGAGGAGGCTGCTGCTGGAACTAAGTCAAGGATGTAGGCCCAGAGCTGCACCTCGGACTCAGTGCCACTGCTGCTGTTGCTGTCACGGAGACTGAACACTGGGTGCTACTGCGAGACAAAGGTCATCTCCAGGGCCTTGCCTGTCAGCAGAAATAGTCAGAGAAGCACGGCCTCATTTTCCCTTCCATTTTCCAAATCTCAAAAGAGTGCATTTTGCATCCAGAGCTCTAGCTGCAAGGGAGGCTGGGAGATGAGGTTTTTGGCTTCCAACCTCTGCAGTACAGGAAGCAGGTGGGAATGGATGCTGAGGGCCAATCCATCCATCTTCCATCACAGTGGGGAGGTATGGTAGAAGTTAATGCTGGAAAGATCCATTGGGGTTAGATTTTAAAAGGCCTTGAATGTGTCAGAGTAGGGGACAGAGCAGAACTAGGTAGCTGCCAAGAGTAACCAGTGTTCTGAAAGCTAACTGAGTGGTCTGGAAGGCAGATAGTTCTAGAGTGTGCATAAGAATCACTTGAGGATTATAAATTTGGATCGGTGGACAGGGCCCAGGAATCTGTATTCCTAACAGGCAAACCCCAGTCCTGCATTGCTGAAAACTACTGGTGCAGTGGAGGCTCCGGAGAAGGGGGTTCTGTCTAGAACCCAGGAGTCCAGGGGCTTAAAACCCCTCTGTCCCATACCCACGTGGAGCCAGCCAGTAACACGCAGAAGCATTTCCTTGAGTTATGACCCACTTTGTTCTGAATGTCAACTCTGGCGCTGGGGCTTAGGATCTTCAGGATCCTATTTCGATTGCAGGGGTTTGGTTAGAGAGAGTCTTAAACCTTGAGGAGTTTAAGCATTTGACAGAGAAGAAGAGTGAAACAGAGGCGACAAGAGAGGAAGGAAGGAGAGAGGTAGCTCTTCTACCCAAAATGGCCTTGAGCCCCCACCACAACCCAGAGTTGTCCACGGCTCACACTGAATTGCAACACAAAATAGTCGGTTAAAATAGATTTTCCTTTTTCTTCTCAGTCACTTTCTTTTCTTGACTCTTACTACCCACACCCAGCCCCCACGTCCCCCAGTTCTGAGAGGAAGGCCACAGACAGATGAAAAAGCCCCGGCCTCCTCCCCTCACCGCCCGCATCTCAGCCCCAAAGCCAGAGCAGAGCCAAGTCTGCCTGGGCCAGGCTGCCTGGGCCTCTGGCCTTCGTGCTTCCCAGGGATACCCTCTACCCAGTTCCTGAGATGCTGGGCCCCCTTCAGAAGTGTCTGCAGCCTGGCTTAGCCAGAGTCCCCCAGGCCTTCCTCCTCCGGATAAGAGCAGGCTTGCAGGTTGGGGGAGGGGGTCAGTGCCCCCATCCCCCAGTTATTGTCACAAAGCAAAGTTCAGGAAAGGAGGGGGAGTGGGCAAGGATGGGGGTAGTTGGCGAGCCAGGTCCTTGCTAGTAAATCAAAGTTGGTTTCC
The DNA here is from genome assembly GCF_000956105.1 of Propithecus coquereli. NCBI lineage: Eukaryota > Metazoa > Chordata > Mammalia > Primates > Indriidae > Propithecus > Propithecus coquereli. The sequence continues at coordinate 984,521 of NW_012151929.1, forward strand.
CAGATGGAGCTGCAGCCGCTTTGATTTCTCAAGGCGCCCCCTCCCCTTCTGCTGCCTCCCCTCACCCCCAGCTCCACGGTTTCAATTCCTCCCTGAAAAGCAGCGAGGCCTCCTTTCAAACCAGCCCAGCTCCTCCAACTCCCAACAACAGCTTCAGTTACAGGAAAGGGAAAGGGGAGGGGGTGAGGTGGCCCAGCCTGGAGGGAAAGAGAGAAATTCTGGGAGAAGAGAGGGGGAGAAGGGAGAGTGGAAAGAGAGGAAGGAGGAGGGAAGAGATGGGGGGCCAGGATGGGACAGCGGCTCCTCCGCTGGAGCGGGAGGGGAGCCCCAGCTGGGAGTCAACCTGCCTCAGTCCTCCCTCCATGGCAAGCACCCCACACCCACCACCCTGGAGAAACTTCTACACCCACAAGCCTATGATTCAGGCTCTCCTGTTCCTCTCCCCTTGGTATTAGGTTCTAGAAAGTTCTGGGAGACAAAATATCTTACCCATTCATTCCCATGGACATTTATTTCCCAGATCTAGAAGGCAGAGTCACCCCAAGAACCTCACTAACCTAACCCAGCACTGATTTTTCAGCTTCGTTTTCCCCAGTCTGCTCTGCGCCAGCCCACCCTTTCCTCTTGCTCAGCCTAGGCCTGGGCTAATTAAAGTCCTTAATTAATAGATCATCTGTTTTATTTGTTTAATCCTTTTATGACCCATTTTGCCTTGCAGAGCCCTTGGGGCAGGGTGCTGGAGAGATAAAGGGGATGACAGCTGTACTCTGCCAAGTCTCCTCTCCCTCTGCCCCAAAGCGAGGAGCAGCCTTGGACCAGGCTGGGGCAGAGTGAGGTGCACTGAAGGGACCCACACGTGGGCGGGAAGTGGCGCCCCAGGAGTCCTAGATCTCCTGGTTATTCTGTGGCCAGTTTCAAAAGGCCATTTCCCTGAGAGCTAAATGGAGGGTGGAGTTCAGGGAGAGGGAATTTGGTATCTCACCTGAAGGTGGACTCAAGGTCTTGGTGGACAGGTGGACAGGCTCGGGAGAGGGAAGGAAAGGTAGGTTCGCCCAAAGCAGAGGAAAACCCTGTGGGGCAGGGGAGAGGGTAGCCAACTATTAAATAGATTCTCTGAAGGTCAGACCCGTTGTTCACAGAGTGTCTAGGACCTATCCCATTTAGAGTAGAATATTGTTGCCTAGATAATAAAACCTTTGAGTCTTATAGTATCTGAAATTATGTCCTCTTCCTCACTCCCTGCCTCCTAAACATGCACATAGCCCTTTCCTCTTTAGGGTGGAGGGGACCTCAGTGGGAAGGAAAGAACACTGGCCCAGAATTGAGGAAACAAACAGGGGACCTGTACTCTGCCAGGGCTTCTTGGAGCAGGGGGATTCCCTGGAGAGTCACCATACCAGGCATTATCCCCTAGAAGAGCCATGCAGAGGAGAGAGAGAGAGGACGGTTTCTCTGTAAGGAATGGGCTGCGGTGGTAAGGATTGAAGGGACAGGGAACATAGGCAATTACAGGGACATATGCCACTAGTGTGCCTGTGGCAAGATGAAAGGCCAGAGACAGGAGGATTTGAGGGCGGGCGGGAGCCCTGGGCTGGGAGTGGTCCTCTGTGCTCTCTTCTCCTGAGAGTGCCTGTGTGTGTGTTGGACGTTGCCAACTGGCTGTCATTTCACTCATTTGTGACAAGCAAGCCTTTCATCTTGTTTGGGTGGCATTAAGCAAGGACAGTTTCAATGATCTGAACATAATATTTGCACGGCCCCCTACATCTGGCCCAAAGGTAAAATCAATAAATAGTTTGATGATCCCTTTACACAGATGAGAAAGCAAAAGCTGAGGAAGGGAAAATGAGTTGTCTGAGGCTACCGGGCCAGGGTGGGTGGAGCCAGGCCTGCAGCCCAGACCTTCTGAGCCCCAGACCAGGTTTCTTTCCTCCCTGTCAGCTATTTCCTTTGCTCTCCTGTCACGTTGAGATTTCTGCTCCAGCAAACCCCTCCTCCCGTGCCATGGAATGGAGCGTGTGGCAGGTTTACAGTGGGCACCTAATAATTATCCCAGATATCAGATTTATAAGCCGGGATGATTGACAGTAGTACCCCAGGATTTGGGAGAGAAGGGGCACTTCTGTGTCTTGGGGACACCTAGGCTCCTGGCCCACAGCAGAAGCCTAAGACCAAGCAGAAATGATCATTAGGGAGGAGCAGGAGACTGTGGCCCCCTAGATTGTAGACTCCATGAAGCTAGAGCCTGAGTCTCTGCAGACTGTCTGCTTTGCATATAACAGGTGCTCAATAAATTTGTTGGATAAAAATAATAGCTACTATTTGCCAAGTTTTTAGCGTAGCACAAGGTCACAGTGAGTGCCATACATATCTCATTAAATTCTCACAACCAAACAGAGCAAATAAAAATTCTAACTTGTGGCAGGGCCCATGGTGGCTCATGTCTGTAATCCTAGCACTTTGGGAGGCAAAGGTGGGAGGATCACTTGAGGCCAGGAGTTTGAGACCAGCCTGGGCAATAGTGAGACCCTGGCTCTACAAAAAGTAAAAAAGTTAGCCAGGTGTGGTGGTGGGCACCTGTAGTCCCAGCTACTTGGAGGCTGAGACCGGAAGATCCCTTGAGCCCAGGAGTTTGAGGTTGCAGTGAGCTGTGATGATGACACTGTACTCTATCCTGTCTCTAACAGAGACCCTGCCTAAAAAAAAAAAAAAAAAATCTAACTTAAGGCTTCCAGGCTTGCAAGAGAAGAATCTGAGCCTTGTGACATATTCATGTTGGCTAGAATCTAGAATCACTCCTGGCCTGATCACTCCTCAGTTTCCCTCCTCCTTGGCCCCATGGCCCTTAAATGTGGGTATCCGTCCAAGCTTTGGCCTTCCCACCCAATCTGTCTTCCCTACATGATCTTCACCATGCTCATACCTCCAACCATAGGCTAGAAGTACCGGATCTAAATCTAGTCCAAAGCTCCCACCTGGGCACTAGCTTAGACTATCCACCTGCCTTCTGGACACCTTCTCATGGATGTACCACAGGCTCAGCCTTGCTCGACTGTGCCCATTATCTGCCCTTTCCCTGTGTTCCCTAAGCAGGATAATGGATCAGGGCACCTAGGTCAGAAGCCTTGGTTTGTCTCCTCCCTTACTTTCTCTTCTCAGGGTCCATACTGCCACATTTCAGTTCCTGCCTTCTCCATCTCTTGCCTGGTCTCTTGTGATCAATCCCTGACTGGTATCTCAGGCTTCCCCCATCATGTTCCTCAAAGCTGCCCAAAGGCACTATCTAAAATGCAAGTGTGACCTTTCCTAAACTCTCTGGGTGTAGGCCCATCTCCAGGATCCCAGACTGTGTGCAAGGTACCTAATATCCCTGCCTACTTAGAGCCTCCCCTGCCATCACTCCAAGATGCATGCGGGGCTCTAACAGGGCCAAGGTACTTGTGCTTCCTGCCCATTCCATCTGTGTCACTCAATCACCACGCCCTGCCCTTGCTCACATCGTCCAGAAGCATGTTGACAGAATGGAAAGTGCTGTGGCCCTGTGATCTGAAGATGTGGATTCTGGTCCTGTTCACACTCAGGTCCCTCACATGAAAGGAAAGAGTAATCATGAAATATTGTGATTTCTCCGTATTTCACGTACAAATGCTAGACAAATGTAAGATCTTTGTGGAATTGTTGCAGCAAGTGTTACAGCGGATGGTTCTGGGGACAAACTGAGTGGCACATGGAGAGTTGGAGAATCAAGGTTCATTCTCAGAGGGGCTCAGAGGGGTCTTGCCACCAAATTCTGAGCCCCATCTACCCAATTTTTCCCACTTTTATTAAGTTGGGGTGGTCCGAGGGGTGGGGTCTCAGGTGGCTGATGCTGCCAGGTAACAGGTTAGTTAATGTGTTAGGTAATAGGTTAGTATTATGTTAATGCACCAGGTAATAGGTTAGTTGATGCACCAGGTAACAGGTTAGTATTATGTTGATGAGGTCTTCCGTGAGGGGTGGGGGTCTCAGGTGGCTGACATGCCAAGTAATAGATGGGGGTTTTCCTTATCATTATCACTTTTCTTCTAGGCTACTATAAACTCTTGAAGGGCAGATGTGCCATCTTTCTCTGCATTCTTCACAGCGCCTACTATGGTGGTTTGGAAACTGAATAAAAGCGTGCTGAAGGAATGAAAGTTTGACCGAGTGAATAGAAGAATGTCCTTTGTTTCCATTTTCCAGCTCCAGCTTTCCATCTGCCTTGGGGGGCTGGGGAAGGGATAACTGTCATGTAGGCCTGGCCCTAGGGCAGGAAAACAGGTTTGTCATAGAAATAAATTGAAGATGTTGTGTGTACATTGGAGATTTGCACTCAATTTCCTATCAGATTGTGAGCTTCCTAAGTGGGGTATAGGAGCCTGTCTTATTCATTTTTGTTTCCACCACTTAGCTCCAGTGCTTGGTACCAGCTCTAAAGATGCCTTGAGGTGGCTTAGGTGGGAGGACAGAAGGAGCAACAGCTCAGGCTCAGATGGGGCCCTGCGGAGAAGAGAGAGGACAACTTGAGGGGACGACTTTCCCAACCCTAATCTGCTCTGGGAGAAAATGGGCTTGTGGGTAGAATAAATAGGGGTACTGGAAATGGGATGGACAGAAAAAAGGCATATCCCCCTCATTTTGTTTTGTTTACTTTTAAATTTTTAATTATTATGGGTACATAATTGTTATATATCTTTACAGGGCACATGTGATGTTTTGATACAGGCATACAATGTGAATTCATCAAATCTGGATAATCAAAGTATCCATCACCTCAGGCATTTATCATTTCTTTGTGTTAGGAACATTCCAGTTCCACTCTTTTAATTATTTCAAAGTATACCCTAACTTATTGTTGATTATAGTCACTTTCTTGTGCTATCAAATATTGTCCATTCTATCTATCTAACTATATTTTTGCATCCATTAACCATCCCACTTATCCCCCTCCACACTACCCTTCCCAGCCTCTGGTAATCATTATTCTACTCTCTGTCTCCATGAGATCAATTGCTGTTAATATTCAGCTCCCGCATATGAGTGAGAACATGCAAGATTGTCTTTCCGTGCTTGGCTTATTTCACTGAACACACTGTTCTCCAGTTCCATTCATGTTGTTGCAAATGGCAGGATTTCACTGTTTTTGTGGCTATGTAGTATTCCATTGTATACATGTACCACAATTTGTTTATCCATTTATCCATTGACGGACACTTAGGTTGATTCCAAATCTTTGCTATTGCAAATAGTGCTGCAATAAACATGGGAGTGCAGATATTTTTTTGATAAATTGAATTCTCCTCCTTTGGGTGTATACTCAGCAGTGGGATTGCTGGGTCATAGGGTAGTTCTATTTTTAGTTTTTTTTTTTTTTT
>NW_012151929.1:990958-1005155 GCF_000956105.1 Propithecus coquereli
CCCACAACCAGGTGAGAGAGGAGGAGGGGAATAATCCACCACAACCCCCCAGCCTCCTCCCTCGCCACACACACCACCCCTTTTCTGGTGTGGAATCACTTAAGGTTTGGGTAAAACTCCCCTCTCTCCGTGGAGACTGTATCTGGAAGCTTTTAGGGGTCGGAGGCAGAGGAGCAGAGGCAGAAGGAAAATTCCCCCAAATATTCATTCGGCAGGCCTGAGAGAGTCGTCTCTTTACTTAAAACCGCCCGTCACCCCCCCAACCCTCCACCATTAATTTTCGATTAAGACCTTCTTACGGCAACTAAACTTTACTTTGCATAATTAAGATTTGCCTCGGAAGAAGGGGGCGGGAGAAGCCGAAGCTCGGGGCCATTCTCCTTCACCTCGCCAACACCTCCCCTGCAAAACCCTCTAGCTCCGGGCCTCGGAGTTCCTGAGTTTTCTCACTTTGAGGTGCCACCGAACACAAAGAACCATAATGGGCTCCTTTGTGCTCGCTACGGGGCAATTACGCCAGGGAGTCCAGGTCCCTTTAAGAGCCTGTTAAAGAGACAGGCTCCCATTTTTTTTCAGAGAGTTGTTTAAGGGTGCTTGTAGGGGGAGGGGAGGGGCGGACTCCTAGGGGGTCTACGTGTAAAGTGAAGTGAAACTTTTGCCCTGGGCTCCATGAGAAGGGGCGGAGAGAAAAGTCTTTGTAAACTGTTAGGTTGTAAGTCTCTTGGCTTTGGGGTTTTAAAAAATTTTTAAACTTGAGATTTTTCACTTGATTTGAAATATTGGACTGGAATAGGTGGGGTTCAAGAAGCCGGGGCTGGGGCAACGATTTAAAGAGCTCCTACCCGGCAGAGCGCCTTGGCCCCCGGAAGAGGAGTGATCAGGGTCGAGTAGCCTGGTCCACCGCAGCTCTGGGGAATGTGTGTCTCCAGATCTCGCCGCGGCGACTCCGGAGAAATCCCGGCTGGGCAAACAGCGCTTAATATAATAATAGCTTGTCTCTTTAAAAAGCAAAAGGAGGGGGGGAAAGTTTTCTTGGCATCTGGTTTCTGATCTCATTATGTTGTGGTCGACCAATCCAGCCCTCGGGGCTGGTCCTCGGGTTTAAATCTGATTGGCCGAGAGCACATTTTGGGACGGTGCTTAGAGCTCGACGGGGCGGTTTCAAGGATCCCTTTTTTGGGGGGCTGAGGAGAGGGCGGGGCCGCCAACGGAGGCCCCCTTGAAACCGACTAATTGGGATCCGAGAGGCCGAGGTGAGGGCTGGAGGAGGCACAAAGGAGTCACTCGGTGGAGAAGGGAGGGGAGAGGGGGAGCTGAGAGGCGAGAGGAGGAGGAAGAGGAGAGAGGGCAGCGGCGCGCGGTGTGTCGGGCGGCTCAGTCGGACCGCGGCGAGCTAGCGGGCAGGCGCGCCGCCCCCTCCCCCGCCCGGCCTCCCCAACTCTGAGGCCGCGAGCAAAGTTTGCTAAGAGGCGCGGGAGGCGGCGGCCGCAGAGCTAGGAGGCGGCGGGGAAGGCGCGCGGTCTCGGGGTTGGGGGCGGGGGCGGGGGGCCGCCCAGGAGCCGGGTGGGGGGCGGCGGCCAGCATGCGGCCCCGCAGCGCCCTGCCCCGCCTGCTGCTGCCGCTGCTGCTGCTGCCCGCCGCCGGGCCGGCCCAGTTCCACGGGGAGAAGGGCATCTCCATCCCGGACCACGGCTTCTGCCAGCCCATCTCCATCCCGCTGTGCACGGACATCGCCTACAACCAGACCATCATGCCCAACCTTCTGGGCCATACAAACCAGGAGGACGCGGGCCTGGAGGTGCACCAGTTCTATCCGCTGGTAAAGGTGCAGTGCTCGCCCGAACTGCGCTTTTTCCTGTGCTCCATGTACGCACCGGTGTGCACGGTGCTGGAACAGGCCATCCCGCCGTGCCGCTCCATCTGCGAGCGCGCACGCCAGGGCTGCGAGGCGCTCATGAACAAGTTTGGTTTCCAGTGGCCCGAGCGCCTGCGTTGCGAGCACTTTCCGCGCCACGGCGCCGAGCAGATTTGCGTGGGCCAGAACCACTCCGAGGACGGAGCTCCGGCGCTGCTCACCACCGCGCCGCCGCAGGGGCTGCAGCCGGGCGCTGGCGGCACCCCGGGTGGCCCGGGCGGCGGCGGTGCGCCCCCGCGCTACGCAACGCTGGAACACCCTTTCCACTGCCCGCGCGTCCTCAAGGTGCCAACCTATCTCAGCTACAAGTTTCTGGGTGAGCGTGATTGCGCAGCGCCCTGCGAACCGGCGCGGCCGGACGGCTCCATGTTCTTCTCGCAGGAGGAGACACGTTTTGCGCGCCTCTGGATCCTCACCTGGTCGGTGCTGTGCTGTGCCTCCACCTTCTTTACTGTCACCACTTACTTGGTGGACATGCAGCGCTTCCGCTACCCAGAGCGGCCTATCATTTTTCTGTCTGGCTGCTACACGATGGTGTCCGTGGCCTATATCGCCGGCTTCGTTCTCCAGGAGCGCGTGGTGTGCAACGAGCGATTCTCCGAGGACGGTTACCGCACAGTGGTGCAGGGCACCAAGAAGGAGGGCTGCACCATTCTCTTCATGATGCTGTACTTCTTCAGCATGGCTAGCTCCATCTGGTGGGTCATCCTGTCGCTCACCTGGTTTCTGGCAGCTGGCATGAAGTGGGGCCACGAGGCCATCGAGGCCAACTCGCAGTACTTCCACCTGGCCGCCTGGGCCGTGCCCGCCGTCAAGACCATCACCATCCTGGCCATGGGCCAGATCGACGGCGACCTGCTGAGTGGCGTGTGCTTCGTGGGCCTCAACAGCCTGGACCCGCTGCGAGGCTTCGTGCTGGCGCCGCTCTTCGTGTACCTGTTCATCGGCACGTCCTTCCTCCTGGCTGGTTTCGTGTCGCTCTTCCGCATCCGCACTATCATGAAGCACGATGGCACCAAGACAGAGAAGCTGGAGCGGCTCATGGTGCGCATCGGAGTCTTCTCTGTGCTCTACACGGTGCCCGCCACCATCGTCATAGCCTGCTACTTCTACGAGCAGGCCTTCCGCGAGCACTGGGAGCGCTCGTGGGTGAGCCAGCACTGCAAGAGCCTGGCCATCCCGTGCCCGGCGCACTACACGCCGCGCATGTCGCCCGACTTCACCGTCTACATGATCAAATACCTCATGACGCTCATCGTGGGCATCACGTCGGGCTTCTGGATCTGGTCGGGCAAGACGCTGCACTCGTGGAGGAAGTTCTACACCCGTCTCACCAACAGCCGGCACGGCGAGACCACCGTGTGAGGGGCGCCCCGGGCCCGGACGGGCACCGCGCTTTCCTTCGTCCTGGGGGGGGCTCCTACAGACTCCTTATTTTATTTTTTTAAATAAAGAACAATCGAAACCATTTCTTTTTTAGGTTTGCTTTTTACAGAGAACTCTGCCCAACACCCCCACAAGGTTTGTAATTAAAACTGTAAATAGTCTTTGTAAATTTAATTATATATTTTCTATTTAAAAGAAAAAAGGAAAAAAAAAAACAAAACAAAAACCACAGCGGTTAGGGCTCCAGGGCTGAAGACTGCGGGGCGCGGAGGGGGTGAAGGGGGAGTTGGGGAGGCTCCAGTCCTTTCTTAAATGCCCTTTAAAAACTGCCGGCCCTTGGTTGGAATTCTGGGGTGGTACGGCAGGGCCGGGCCTGCTGGGAGAGGCACCCAGCCTGAGCGCTGCTTTTGGTGGCTGTGAGGAGTTGGGAGTTTGTTCCATTCAACTTGTATAAAAGCCAAATTTGCGAGCCTCCTCACAGACGCTGGGCCTGTGAACGCTGTTGGATATTTTTGAACAAGATTTGGTTCGTTTTGTTTTGTTTTATTTCTCTTTCCCTCTTTCTTTATCTCCTCACTTGTCCTGTCTCCACTCGATCTTTGGAAACTTCCCAACCGAGATGAAGACGTGGAAAAAAAAAACGGGGGGGGGGTGCGGTGTGCTGGTGGGGAGAGGGCGGAGATGGGCTGAGGAACGGCCTTCACCCCGGGCCCACTACCCTGCAGGCTGGACGGTCTTTCTCCTGTCTCTTGATTTTTCTTTTCAACCGGCTGCACCAAGCCCTTAGAGTGGGCAGAAAATGCTTTGTGAAGTATGTTTTGAAACCAAGCCCCCCGACACCCAACATGCACACTACCTTGAGTACGGATCCTGACCGCCTGCATTTTTAGGGGAAGCATTAGCTTTTGAGCATTTGTTTGCTAAGTTTGGGGGTTTGAGATCTCCTTGCGCCTCTCCCCTTCTTTCCCTGAGGTCTGCTGGGTCCCCAATCAAAAATCTCTGGCATTCAGGTTAGCAGTGTGTGGGTTGTGTGTGGGTTTCTGTTGTTGTTGGGCACTTATTTTTTTGCAAAAAGCAGTAAAAATGGGTTGGGTTGGAGGGAGGGGACTGATGGGTTGGTGGGATTTTTAGTTTTTCTTTGACAAAAGACTGGTTTCTTTAAAACTTGTCCAGAAGGGGGAAAAAAAAGGTGGGTATCTTTGCTTTAGAAGAAGGCTCTGGACAGACTCTTTGTGGCTGTGGGGGTGGGGTTGAGTGTTTACAAGACTTTCTATATCGCAAGATTGATAGAATGTTTGTAACAGATGTTTCTTATCTTCTCCCTACCCCCCACAAATTAAAGTCAAGACTTTTCTTAAGTTAGCTGCCTGAGAAGTGATGTATAATCTAAAGTATCTGCTGGTTCCAGGATTCCAGTTTCCAACACACATCATTTCCCTCAACTATTTGGAATATCTTAGAATTTTAATTCCAAAACATTGATTTGAAGACAAGTATGCCACATAACTTAATTTTCACCATCTCCTGTTTTTTGATAGTGCAAATTAAAAGCTAATAATCATAATAATAAAGTGCATTTAATTATCTTAGAGAGATCTAGCCCTTTAATTGTATTTAACAGGGTTGTAACATTTTATTAGTTTAACCAAACCACACCACCTCCTCCCCTCTTCCCCTTACCTAGTTAGTTGGGGGTGGGGCAGAGAAGAGTGTTCTCTGCCCCAGAGGTTGCTTTTTTAGCTAAATAGTTATTAAGAAAATGGTGCCTTACCATCCTTTGTTGGCTGTATTAGGAACTAGGGAGAAAGTAAGTTAGAACACTTACTTCCAAGTGTTTGCTTGTGTTAGTTTATGTTGGGGGAGGGGAACTGGAAATGTTTGGTGGTAATTGAAGTCATATGTGGGGCTCTGTTTGGTATTGTATGAAGCCTAGGGATTTCAGCAGAGCCCCCATCCCAAAATATATAATACCCATCCCCCACCAAATCATTTGTGTTGGTGGCTACTTAAACCTCGTTTTTTTATTAAATGATGATGAGTGTGAAATCTCAACGTAAGTTTACCTCAACTATCAAAGCAGCAGGCAGGGAGAGGTGTCACCACCCCAGCTCCATTTGTTGCAAGATTCTAAAGGAACCCCACAAGGGCTGCAGGAAAGAGTTAAATTACAAACAAATTCTGTGCCTCTGCAGGTAATAATGACGAAAGCCGCTGAATCCATTAGGGTTTTCTAGTGCCTGGGATTGAGCCCAGTGGGAAGAAGAGCGCTGGTCTCTGTGCAAGATTTGGGGAGAGTCTCTTGCACCTCTAAGCGCCCCCAGGATGTTAGCTCTCTGTGCATGCTTTGGGTGCATTTGTCCCTGGGCCCTCACACTGGTGGTGGACTAGCAACCCCCGCCTCAAAGTCTCCTGCCACCACAGGGGAAGAGGGCCTGAGACACACAGAATAGGTTTTATGACTAGGGAGGAGGATAGATTATAAGGTAATTGCCTCTTTGGGAAAGAATAGGTCTCATAGATCCCTCCCCTTCTTCGAGGGGGTAGCCAGGAACTGAATTACCCTACAGGAGGTTGTGGAGGAACACTCCCCCCTACACCCAGCCTCCATTCCTTTAATGAAGCAACTCTTAGAAGAAAGGAAGCTTTAGACCACAGTGGGGGAATTTAGGCTAGTGGGGAGAATATGTCCTGTAGGGAGATCCAGAGATAAATCACCTGAGCTCATTGCCACTCCAGGAGAGGGTGTCTCCACTCTGTTCAGAAAAACCCAGTCAAAAACGGGCTTGGAGGCCGGGCGCGGTGGCTCACGCCTGTAATCCTAGCTCTCTGGGAGGCCGAGGCGGGCAGATTGTTTGAGCTCAGGAGTTCGAAACCAGCCTGAGCAAGAGCGATACCCCGTCTCTACTAAAATTAGAAAGAAATTAATTGGACAACTAAAAATATATAGAAAAAATTAGCCGGGCATGGTGGCGCATGCCTGTAGTCCCAGCTACTCGGGAGGCTGAGGCAGTAGGATCGCTTGAGCCCAGGAGTTTGAGGTTGCTGTGAGCTAGGATGACGCCATGGCACTCTAGCCCGGGCAACACAGTGAGACTCTGTCTCAAAAAAAAAAAAAAACAAAAACGCTTGGAGGTCTGGTTGTGCGGATTTCTAGGTTGCCCTATGGGTGGGAAAGGGTTTCCACATTGTAAGTGGGTTGGTCCCTCTGGAAGAGTGAGGCTTTGTGTTTGGTGGAGGGTCAGGGCCAAGAAGAAAATCCCCTCACCTGAGGCGCCTGGGCAGCCGGTTTCTACCTGCTCTCCTGCCCTCAACCCATCCCACAAAGGAGCAACACTGCTGGTTCTCGATGTCCTGGGTGGGGGGCATTTCTCCTGGAGACTACTTCTCCTGTAGATCAGACTTTCCTCCTGAAATCTTTTCCACTAGTTACAAACTGTTTGCCTTTTAAGAGGATTCTTTAAGAGCCAGCCCCTGAAAAGGTCACTAATGTTTTCCAAGACAAAATTCTCCCTCCGAAGAGTGAGGATTGGGTTCTGCTCAGTGGGGTCCGGAGCTGCCAGACTTCTGGATTATTCCAGAAACCTCTCCAGGGGAATGTTGGAGCTCCTGATCTGGGCTGGATTCTGAAAGTGGGGAGAGGCTGTCCAGGTGCCAGGGGCACATGCCTAGGGAGGCGAGTCCTCCCTTCTGCAATCTCGCCGTTCTCTGTACCTGGGTCCCTTCTTCCTCTAGGTCACCCTCCTCACCTCTAAATGAATCTTAACCTTCTAGGGGCCACCGAGAATATGAAAATTCTTTGGACCTCTTCCTGGAAAAAAAAAATGGCCAGATTCACATGAGCACACAGTATTTTGTGTAACTTTAGGAGTTTTCTGGACCATCAGTCCATACCCTCTCCCCTCCCTCCTCCCATGCCAAATCTAGTTTTCCAGCCCCTGGTCTAGACATTTCCCAGTCCTGATTGCTGCCCGTCTCCACTTCTGCAAGGGACCGCCTGCACCTTCCCAGACTTCAACATCCCCAGTCTTCAATCACCTCCGCTACAGAAAGGGGATGAGGAGGAAAAATCTTTGGGCCTACAAAATCAGGAGCACCCCCAAACCAGATTATTCACTCAATCCACTCCTGCCCCTCACTCGTGTAACAATCGCGATGCAGCAGAGTGGAATACGAATGTGTAATACTTTTGTAGTTGGGGTAAAAAGGAGAAGGATGTATAGAGAGACAGACCATGTATGGGAAACAGGCTTCGGCGTGCTTTGGCTCTGCTCACTGCCGTAGCAGCCTTGAGCACTTGTATGCGGAAGTTTCCTAACCTCTGAGTCCCAGTGTCCTCATATAAAAAGACGATAATACCCGTCTGGCAAGGTGGTTGTGAGGATTAGATCAGATGATGCATGTATAGAACTAGTGCATAGTGGAAGTTCAATAAATTGTAGCACTTTTGTAATTACTTAGGATAAATTTCTAAAAATAGAATCACTGACTCAAAGGATGTGCATTTCTTTTTTTTTTTTGACAGAGTCTCACTGTGTTGCCCAGGCTAGAGTGCCGTGGGGTCATCCTAGCTCACAGCACCTCAAACTCCTGGGCTCAAGGGATCCTCCTGCCTCAGCCTCCCGAGTAGCTGGGACTACAGGCATGCGCCACCATGCCCGGCTAATTTTTTCTATGTATTTTTAGTTGTCCAATTAATTTCTTTCTAATTTTAGTAGAGATGAGATCTCGCTCTTGCTCAGGCTGGTTTCGAACTCCTGAGCTCAAACAATCCGCCCGCCTCTGCCTCCCAGAGAGCTAGGATTATAGGCGTGAGCCACCGCACCCCAGCCCCCCAGCCGGGATGTGCATTTCTTGAGGGCTTTTTTAACCTGTCATTATGGGTAGTTTGAATAGAATGATTTCCTGTGCTCCCAGTTTTTCTACCTGACTGTGGGTGTCAGCCCAGTGTCTAGCGGCTCCTCAGGGTGGTGATGGGCAGTGTTTTTCTCCCTCTCTCTCCCCTGATTAGGACAGAAATGTCTTACTCGCCTGAGTGAGCAGGGCACACATGCTGGCGGGCTCTCTCTCCAGCCAGCTTTGAAGCTGGCTAATTAGGGCCGAGGCTGTCACAGCTGGCTTCCCCTGCGCCTCCCCCTGCCCCAGCCCCTCACAGTCTGACAGCCCCTCCCCAGCTGCCTTGCCTTCCACTGCAGACTTGTGGCTCCCCAAAGCCATCTGGGAAGGCCCCAGGGTTTGAGCCTGGAAGGGCTGAGGCGAACGAAAGCAACGGAAAAAGGACAAGATGGGACTTGGGACATGGAAGAGGCCCATAGACCACTGGGTTTAGAGAGGACTGCCTACCCCTGGGACCCCTCCTTATTCCCTGGAAAGAAGCCTGCCTGGGCTGGAGGCTGAGCCCTGGGCCCTTTGTTTGAAAGCCAAAGCTTTCTAAAGGCTCCAGCCTCCCAACCTGGCCCTTATAATTAGCCCCAATCAGAGTGTTTATGTTGGGGCCTAGTGCGGAACTCAGAGCCCCATGATTTCATTCCAAACCTGGGGGAGGAGCGGGGGCGAAAGGGATTTGTATGGGGACAAGCAAAAAAGGAGGATGGGGGTTGAAAGTGATGAGAAGGAGACCTGGGAGGGGGGAGAGGAAGAGGGCTAGGAGGGGGAGGACAGCTAGCCTCTGTTTGGCTATCATAGGGGACAGGACCCCTCCCAGAGTGGTGGGTGCCCCAGCAGCCTGACCCTGGGCCAAGCCTGCCCGCATTCTGGGCAGGCTCTGTGGGTGGGTGGGCTTATGCCAATCGGAAATGGCTTGGATATAATTAACCCGACTAATCACCAGCCTCAGCCCTATGGGAGGGGAGGGTACAGCCCAGAGCCACGACCCCCCAGGAAGCTCCCCCCACCGTCTATCTCACCACTCTCCCTCCTCTAACTGGGGCCTGGGGTGTGCCAGGCTCTGCAGCTGCTTCAGATGGAGGTGGGGGTCGAGGGAGGGGATGTTCTTATCTCTGGCCTCATGGGGGTTGTGACAGGAGGAAATGTGCCTGAGCTGGCAGGCTGGGGGGTGACTGCAGAAATTGCAGTGGGAGGGCTGGGGAGAGGATTCCCAGCCACTGCTGCCAAGTGGCACTGGGTGTGCCCCACACTCCAGTAACATTTCCCTCCTGTCTGGGCCTCCCAGAACACTTTCTGGGGTGGGATATGGCTTGTAGGGAATTCTGTGTACTGGGTTTAGTGTTCTCGGGGAGGGCAGAGTGTGGGGTCTGAGCTCATAACTCCCTTGCTTACAGGCCCAGGAGGCCCCCAAGGGGCATCCAAACTCCCTTCCTCCCTCCGCACACGAAGCTTTTCAGGATCTGGCTCTTACCTCCCTAGTCTCGTGTCCCACCACTGTTCCCTGCACACCTGTGCTCTGGCCTTGGAACTCTTAGGTTCTCAGACCAACCATGCTTCACGGCTTTGTACACGCTGTTCCTGTGGCCCCAATGTCCTTCCCTTCCTCTGCTGTGGACTTTAACTACCAGTGCTTTGGAACTTACCTCCGGCCAGATGGCCCCTCTGCAGACAGCCAGACCCCTGGCCAATCCTCTGACACCCTCTGTCCCCAGCACTGTGTTCTCACTTGTCAGAGCACAGGATGTGATTTTAGTTATTTGTCTCCTTTCTTGAGTGTGACCTCCTTGAGGAGAGTCTGTGTTTGGTGTCTTTTATCTCTGTATCTCAGAACCCAGCAAGATCCCTGGCTAGGTGGGTACCCAAATCACAGGCTCTGGAGCCAGGCTACCAGGGCTTGAATCCTGCCTCAGCCACTTGCTAGCAGCTGACTTTGAGCAAGTTAATAAACTTCTCTGTGTATTACCTGTACATGGAGCTAGTAATTGTACTTACCTTGCAAGTGGTATGCGGATTCAACAAACTAACTCAAGTAAAGTGTTTAAAACAGTGCTTGGCATATAGTAAGTACTTAATATATGCTAGTTACGCTTATTCATTCATGTTTTTCACTCGGTGGATGTGTACTTAGTACTTACCATGAGTTAGGCACTTGCTAAGCTCTAAAGGGGCACAAACTGAGTCCCTGCCCACCTGCAGCTTACTATCTAGTTTGTTTAATGAATGAATGGTTGGATAAATATGAGGTGTGGTACTTGCGAGTTTGTTATATGTTTTGTTAAATAAGCTCATGTAAGTGTTTGAAGGTGTGTCTAGCACAAATGTAGTCATTATGTATTTATTTGGATAGTGGACAACAAGCAATGAAATTGGGGACAATCCCTTATAAACCTGACACATGTAATGGTGTTTGGAGCATGTGGAAAAGCTTGTCCAGGACAGAGGGTCCTAGAATCCTCCTGCCCAATCTTCACTGCTAATGGGAATGTTAACGTTTCTTTCTGGCTCATGCCTTAATCACAGCACTTTGGGAGGCCGAGGCAGGAGGATCCCTTGAGGCCAGGAGTTTGAGACCAGCCCGGGCAATACAGCGAGACTGGCTTCCTACAAAAGAAACCAACCAAACAAACGAACAAAAAATCCCTGGGCTTGGCAGCCCATACTTGTAGCCCCAGCTACTCCAGAGGCTGAGGCAAGAGGATCCCTTGGGCCCAGGAATTCTCGACACTGCACTCTGGCCTGTAACTCATTAATTAGTGAAGGTACCAGTAAGGTGCTACAACCAGTTCAAAGGACAATTCAAAGAGCGGAGACATATCTAGGTCATCAAGAATGATTAAGTAAATTTGCTTAATAGATGCCAAATTGGGCAAAAACCACAGCTGCATCTCCAGGAGACAATATGAATTTCTATGGACAAGAATCATTTCTATTATTATCAGTTATCTGAGTTGTAACATAGCTCAAGAGAGCTATGTTACTGTACTTCTCTATGTGCCAAGACACTCAACATTCATAATATCATTTAATATTCAAAATAACCATTTAATGAGGGCTACTTTTTTTTTTAAGAGATGGGGTCTTGCACTGTTGTCCAGCCTGAAGAGAGGTGGCACAATCATAGCTCACTGTAACTTCGAACACCTGGGCTCAAGATATACTCCCACCTTGGCCTCCCAGAATGCTACAATTATAGGTGTGAACCATCATGCCTGGCCATCAAATTATAGCATATTAAAATAACTGAAGTTTATGGAAACCACTGTTTTAAGGGCATCAAACTAGCCAGAGCGGAGCAAAGACAGACTCTTAACCACAATACCAGAAATAGCAAATGGGGTTATTTCTCATGCCAACTGTAATTAATTGGGTGGCTGCCTGGAGTATTGTGTTGAGATGGATTATGAGACATCCTCTTTGTTTCGTGGGAGATAGTGCTGACATCTACTAGTGATGTCTGCCATGGTCCTAGACTCAAAGAATGTAAGGATTGACAAGCATGCCACATATTTGTCAGGCTGGCTTTATATTATATTGTCTCCTGCATCATCATCTCCTGAACATTTTTCTGATGTTGCTGATGGCAGCTTCTCTTTAAGGCCTGAGACCGCAGTGTCTGGATCATAATGCTGGTTTTCTAGGTCTTTGCTGCTCAAAGTGTGATTCCAACTGCCTTCGGGGCCCCACCCGTCACCCTTCCAACAGTGCCATCATCTGGGAGCTTGTTAGAAAAGCAGGATCTTTTTGGGTCTGACCTCCTGTCTTCTCAATCAGAAGCTCCATTTTAAAAAGATTCCCAGGAGATCTGTTTGCACAGTCAAGTGTGAGGAGCGCTGGTCTGGGAGTCCTCTTTTCTCATGCATCTGCCCCCACCTCAGCAGCCAGAATCATTTCTTCTGGGAAGGTGCTGGGTCAGGCCCAGGTCTAAGTATTTCCAACAGACCCTAACACTTAACCCACTGTTTACGGATTATTTCGATTGAGGCACGAAGACTTTAAGACATCCTCCTGCCAAATGGAAAAACCTTGCAGAATTCTCTGGTTTTTCCCACTGTGGGTGTGAGGGCCTGGGGGTCTGCTGGCCACACCTCTACAGCACTGTGTCCTTTCCTGTTTCCAGAGACTCTGCAGATTCTTGAATCCTCAAGAATCTAGCCCTAACTTTCTACCATGGCCTTTGAAAGCTTTGCCCCTTCTCATAGGGGCCCAGGGAGTTGGGGTGGAGTTGGATAGTGCGGAGCCATGGAGGAGAAATAGTTGCTGAATCTGGGAGCAATAGCTGCTCATTCAATCATTAGATCAACCAGCATTTGTTAAGAACTATCATCCCTTGAGCTCAGGGTCTTTCATTATTGCCTAAGCTAGAATGCAGTGGTATCATCATAGCTCACTGCAACCTCAAAGTCCTGGGCTCAAATGATCCTCCTGCCTCAGCTTCCCTAATAGCTGGGACTACAGGTGTGTGCCATCACACCTAGCTAATTTTTCTAGTTTTTGTAGAGATGGGGTCTTACTCTGTTGCTCAGGTTGGTCTTGAACTCCTGGCCTCAAGCAATCTTCCTACCTTAGCCTCCCAAAGTGCTAGGATTACAGGTGTGAGCCACCACGCCTGGCCAGAATTTTCTTCTTTTTTAAGGCTGAATAATATTCTATTGTATGTATATTTTGTTTATCCATTCATCCATCTGACATTTGGGTTGCTTTAATGTTTTAGCTACTGTGAATAATGCTGCTATGAACATGGGTATACAAATGTCTCTTAGAGACCCTGCTTTCAATTCTTTTCGGTATATACCCAGAAACAGAATTGCTGGATCATATATATATATTTTTTTCCTTTCTTTTTAGAGACAGGGTCTTGCCCAGGCCGGAGTGTAGTGGCTATTCACAGGCACGATCATAGTGTACTACACCCCTAAACTTCTGAGCTCAAGTGATCCTCCTGCCTCAGACTCCTGAATAGCTGGGATTATAGGCACGAGCCACTGTGGTTGGCTTGATATAATAATAATTTAAAAAAACCTTTTTTTTAGGAACTGCCATACTGTTTTCTATAGCAGCTATACCATTTTACATGCCTACCAACAGTACACAAGGATTCCAATTTCTCTACATCCCCACCAACACTAATACTTGTTATTTTCTGTTTGTTTTTTTAAATTAGCTTTCATTTTTTTTTTTTTTTTTAGAAGACAGTGTCTCACTATATTTCCCAGGCTGGTCTTGAACTCCTGGGCTCAAGCTATCTTTCTGCCTCTACCTCTTGAGTAGCTGGGACTATAGGCATGAGCCACCATGCCCGGCTCAACTTCATTCTTTTGTGTGCATGGCTATCCAATTTTCCCAGCACCACTTTTTGAAAATACTATCCTTTCCCCATGAATGGTCTTGGCAGCCTTGTCAAAAATCATTTGACCATGTATGTGAGGGTTTATTTCTGGGTTTTCTATAATGAGCTCAGCTGTGAACACATTTACTTTGAGAAAGAGATGTGCAGTAGGTAGTTGGAAATATGGTTCCAATGCAGACAAGAGTTGGGAGCTAGAGCTGTAGGTTTGGGCACTGACATCATCCCTGCCTTTTGGAGTTCTTGCGTTATAGATAGGGGACAGAAACATACACAAATAGATGTGATCTACAAGAGGGCCAGTTACATACTATGTGGCTATGAGCAAAGGGCCATGAAAAGAAAGGTGAAGGAGCAGGTAGCCCATAATGGTAGTAGGTGTCCCATAAGCAAAGAGCACTGATAGCTGATCTCTCTGTGCACTGGGACACCTATACAGGTAAAGGGTACCTGGAAGCATGCATGGTATGGTGGAGGGGGGAGAGAGGGCATGAGTTCAACGAAGATAAATCTGGAAGGGCAGGTGGGGGGGCAGGTAGTGGAGTGCTTTAATGCAAAGTCACGGAGACTGGGCTTTATGCTATAATTATAGAAAAACCAGTGGGAACTTTCAGGAGGAAATAGGTAGATGCATAAAGAATGGATGGGCAATTTTTTTTTTTTTTTTT
>NW_012151929.1:1005470-1016458 GCF_000956105.1 Propithecus coquereli
TTTTTTGCATAATTTTCTTCCTTTCAATATAAACCAGCTTCTTCACTCATTTGCATGCATGCTTGTGTACACACAAACACACATACATGGGTTTTTCTGCCTGGATCCCAGTTCCATGCCTTGGTTCTAGATTGTAACTGCCTTATCACTGTTCTCCAACTAGGCATAGGCAGTTGACTTGAATTTTTCATCACATAATCTTATTCCTTTCCTTTCTTTGTTCTTTCCTTCCTTCTTTCCTTCCTTTTTTTCTACTTTCTTGAGATATAACATAGAGTAAAATTCATTTTAAGTACAGTTTCAGGAATTTTTTCATCTGTCTATACTCATGTAAACACTACCTAACTCAAGATACAGGACATTTTCTTCCTGCCACCTTCCAGTGAGTCCTACACTAGAGGTAATCACTATTCTGACTTCTATCATTATTAATTTTGCCTATTATAGAACTTCTAGAAAAGGAATCGTATAATATGTCCTCTTTTGTATCTAATGTCTATGAGATTCATCCATGTGGTTGAATCGGGCCTGGTCACATAATTTCTTATAGTAAAACTCTCCCCTTCGTGCTTCAAGATTAGTTTTCTGAGCTGCTGCAGCTTTTAAACCAACTTACCTTCTTTCTCTTCCTCGCTCCTCCTTTTCTTTCTTCTTCCCCTTCTCCCTTTCTTCCCTTCGTCTGTGTGTAGTCAGTACCTTTGCACAGGTGATAGGGAAACAGCAGTGAGCAGTGTTGCCTTGGTCCCTGCCCTGTTGGAAGTGTATGCTCTGGTGGGAGGGACAGGGGAAGAACCAGGCAATGGCACTAGAACGTGATGAGCACAATGCTAGAAAGGTCGAGGGCACTATGGGAATTTGTGGAAGAGGCGTCAAACCCCAATTTAGGGACCACAGAAGACTTCCTGGAGGAAACGATAACTAAGCTGAGAGCTGAGGGATGAATAGTGTTGTGAGCAGTCGCCTGTGCAAAAGCTGCAAAGCGAGAGAGAAAATGCCGCTTTCGAGGAACTGCAAGAAGTTCAGAGAAGTTCCACTTGACTGGAACTCAGAGTGCGGAGTTGGGAAGAGTGAGCGCCGACAGGGCAGATTGTGAAGGGCCTCCTCAGCTCCATTAAGGAGTCCAGACTTTACCCGGGGAGCCACGGGCCCTCACTGAGGAGTTTTCAGTAGAAGAGTGACATAATGAAGATTTGGTTTATTTATTATTAAATTTCATTTGAGTCAATTTTTTTTTTTTAAGAGATGGGCTCTCACTATGTTGCCCAGGCTGGCCTTGAACTCCTGGGCTCCAGGGACCCTCCCACCTCAGCCTCCTCAGTAGCTGGGACTACAGGTATGTGCCACCACACCCAGCTGATTTTTTTTTTTTTTATTTCAGCATATCATGGGGGTACAGATGTTTAGGTTGCGTATGTTGCCCTTGCTCCCTCTCTTCCCCCACACCCAGCTGAATCTGAGTCAAATTTTAAAAGGCATGTTAGTTTTTGGAAAGGTACACACTTGGTACAAAAGGGCACATACTGAAGCACAAGAACCCCTGGCTCTGCCGTCCCTGGGCCACCCAGTTCCCTGCAGGTGTGGGTTTCGAGTGCTCACTGTGGCTGCAAGGGGGAAAGCAACACGGTATGAAGCAAGAGTGGAAATGGGACACTTTCAGGAAGCCGTTGCGCTTTCCAGGTAAGAGAGGAGAGTAAGAGTGACTGTGCAAATGATTTCAGAGGCATCGAGGACACATGAATAACAGCACTTGGGGACGGATTAGACACGGGGTATGAGAAAGGAAGTTAAGGATGACACCCAGGGAGGATAGTGCCTGTTGGTGAGCCAGAGAAACAACAGGGGAGCTGGGCTGCAAAGAGGGCTGCGGGCGATGCCTTTCCCTCACCCGCACACGCGGCTCCTTGGTCCGCTTTCCCTTTCCTTGAGTCAGGGTGGCCTGTGACTCCCTGCGACCAATAATATGCAGCAACACGGATGCCCTGACAGTTCAGGTCTAGGTCTTTAAGTGACCTGGCATCTTCTACTTTTGCCTTCTTGGAAGCCAGTCACCATGTAAAGAAGTCCTACCACCCTGGAGGAGAGAGAAGCCCTGGAAGATGGGAGACTACGAAGGGAAAGAGAGAGGCCCCCTACCCCCAGTGGAGGTGCCAGACGTGTTAGTGAAGCCATCTTGGATGCACCGGAACCCGCCAACACCGTGTGGAGCTGAGGCAAGCTGTGCACAGCGAACACTGCTGAAATTGCAGAACTGTGTGCTGTCGTTTTACACCACTCGGTTTTGGGGTGGCTTATCACTCAGTAGTAAGCGAAAGGGGGAGGGGGAGGGGGCGAAGAGACCGTGCATTCAGTTTCTTGCCCATCCACACCTTAGAGTTCCAAAACCATGGTCGTCTGCTTTCTTCTTTTCAGAAGTGTCCCTGCCAAACATCCACAGCTTAGTAGTCCAGAGCTTCCGTTAGGAGGTTCAGGTGTCTGGTGTGTTTTCTCTCAGGTGCCCACATAAACAGCTCCAACTACAGTTGCATGTTGATTACTCTGTTTCCTTGGGTCAGTTTAGGGTTGGTTCCAATCCACTTTTGGTTTTGGGAAGGAATTTTTTTTTTTCTGGCTTCATAGACCTGGGGAATATGTGATTTCTTTGTGTTCCTCAGTTTCCAACACAGACCTAGATACAAAGTAGCTGTTCACTAAATGCCAGGTGGATGGCCAGATGAGGCTCCCTCGGTAGAGTCCTAAATGGGGTCTGATTCCTTTAGGTCCCCACCTAAAGCCCTTCAGTTTCTCCATTTCTGCAAAGGAGAAGGTCTCACCTCATCCTCTGGTCCTGTAGCTTGGGCGGAGATATAAATTAGTGACGAGTTAAAGGGCTCACACACCATGAGAGCGCCATCCCCTCTGTGACTCCGCCAGGAAGTAGGTGATGTGACAGGCATGGGCAGTGTGATTGATGGGGACCAAGACCCGAAGAGGTCTGTCTGCATTCCTCAGCAGAGGCCTGAGGAGGGGTGTGTTTGCTGTGTACATGAGGGAGAGAGGGTGGAGGGCGAGGGGCCCCTTGCTCTTTGACTCAGTGACCCTCTTCTCTCCTAACCCAGGGCTGCCGCCAGGAGCTCAGCCAGCAGGGATAATCTGCCTCATCTGTCTCCACGGTGTGGTGCACTTGGCCTCCCTACAGCCTGGGGCTCCCCAGGACAGGAAGCATACCCCTTTCTCTGAATTTCCCCTCCCCGGCCAGGGAGAGCTGGGGACCGTCTATGCAGTCCCGGTTGCATGGGGACTGCACTCTCGTCACTGATTTATATCTCCACCCAAGCTACGGGACCAGAGGGTGAGGTGAGACCTTCTCCTTTGCAGAAATGGAGAAACTGAAGGGCTTTAGGTGGGGACAGGAATGGTGGCCCCTCCAGAGCCCTATTTCCTGTGGCTTTGAGTGGATGGAGCCTCCTCCCTGAGTCTGCCAACCCCGCTCTTGTCACAGTGGAATCCAAGAAGGGACTCAGGAGAGACTCTTCCCCAACCTTCTCATATTCAAGGGAAGGAAACTGAGGCCCAGGTTAAGGAAGTGACGTGTCCAAAGGTTCCAGCTGGTCCATGGCAGAGCTGAGGCCAGGACCCACATGCCCTGATGTCTTGACTCCCAAGGTGGTGCCCTCCGCTGCCCGCAGAGCCTCCTGCAGGACTCTCACCTCACTGACCTCCCTTTGCACTCTCTTTCTCTTTTCAGCTTCTCTCTGGCACATGCCCCTTGGTGGGGAGATGCTAACTCGGGGGAGGGGTGGCCAGCAGGCAGCTGTTCTGAGTGTGGAACTTACAGCATCTCTGAACACTGGCCAATGCAGGTGGGTGCACACACTCATCCACTTCCAGACACCACCAAGCAGGGGCTGCTTTGGTTTGGCTCCCAAGACACACACACACGTAGAGTCACACATACCTCCATCAGGGGGTGTGCTCTTCACGAGTCCCCCCACTCAGGTGGGCCCTGGCACCAATACAGGTTGGTGTACCTGGCCGCAGCCCTTGGTGTCTGCAGCTGGCATAACTGGGAGCCACAGGTCAAGGAGCCACAGGTCAGCTAATGACCCCTCTGGCCCAGGATCCAGAGGTGGGAAGGAGAAGACAGGTTCAGAGCCACCATCAGCACAGGCACATCTTTGTCTCACTTAGGACTCTGACCACTGGGTCCCTAAATGTCACTCCCTGGGTGGATAATGGGATGAGGTGAAACCCCACTTTCCTTCTTCCTTTGCCACCCTTCCCCCCGTTTAGATAAGAATCTGTTTGAACTAAGCTCCTGCCAGGCCACAGAGTCCATCAGAGACACAGTGGGATCTCTTAAAGCACAGGGGAGATGTTTAACTTCTCTCCCGGCCCTGCTGGTTACCTCCTCCTGGGCATTGCCAGCTAAGGGCACTGCCTGGTGAGACAAATTAGGCAAGAAGGAGCTGGGCCCCTGGTACCTACTGCTGGGAGTGTGAGCAGTGTTGGGGGAAGGGCGGGCCTGCAGAGAGCAGTCGGGGGAAGGGCAGGTAGGGCAGGAACTGAGATGTCCCTTCAGAATTTGTTCACCTCTTCCCCTCTCCTCTCCTCCTGCCCCACCCCCAGCCCCAGCCATTCCACTGCCCCCCACCTCTGGAAAAGCTGAATTGGGATTCGATCCCCAGCCAGTTGCCAAAGTTCCGGAGCAGCTGTCCCAGGCCTGGGGGGAGGGGGCCAGGAATGCTGGGGCTGAGGCCTGGGCCGCCCCAGACAGAGCCGGCTCTGAATTCTGGGAATGTTTGTGCAGCTGGAGCCCATTAGGGGAGGGAGCCGGGTGCTTATTAATCCCAGCCTTGTTCCCCAGGAGGGGCCAGGGCCCTGCACACGAGTGGAGGGGGAGGGGGCTCTGCTAAGGGAGGCCAGCCCCCAGCCCTCAGCCCCCTGCTTGGTGGAGTCTCAGACAGGAGCTTGGCGATCTGGGGCCCGGCACCTCGCTCGCATGGTGCACGTGTGTGTGCACCCACATGTGTGTGGGGATGAGTGTGCAGGCGGGTGTGGCACAGTGAGGGGCTCTGGGAGTATGGCGAGGTTTGACAGAAAGGGCTCCTACCTGGGGAGGCAGTGGTCCTTGCAGGGAGGCTGTATACTTCTCGGGGATCCTCATCTTGACCTCAAGACCTCCTGCTGCCTGGCTCCCTAGGTAGTGGAGGAAGAGGAGAAGGAGGGCAGGAATTCCTGTTGCCCTAAGTGGTTGAATGGGCGCGCAAGCAGGGCCGAGGAGTGAGTGTGGAGGCAGGGCCTCCGCATGCAGCTGTGAGGGCCATGTCCTGCAACAACTGCAGGGGACGCCATTTACCGAGACTCCAACATGAGGAGCGCCTCCTGGGGTTGTGCAGTGTACAACCTGCTCAACCCCACACACAGTGCTTCTGGTGGAGTCTGGGGGCCTGGGTTTGGTTCCAAGCTGACACAGCTTGTAAGATGTGGTATAAAGGGTGGTGGCACCGAAACCAAAAAAAGGGCTGGCATGGCGTTCCAGCCTGGCTCACTAGCTGTGGGGCCTTGGATCCATTCCTTAATTTCTCTGAGCCTTACTTCCTTTCTCTGCGCATTGGAATATGGTCTGTCCTGTGTATCTCATGCTAGTGTTCTAACCCAGTGCCACGGAGGGTGGCAGAGGAAGCACTGCTTACCAGCCTGGTACACATGTGTTCTCAGGGCGACATCTGTGACGGTGCCCTGTGCACTGTAAGGCCCAGCACCGTGTGGGAGGCAGCTGCCGCTGGGTCCTCTGGGACAGAGCTGAGGTCCCTGTTACTTACTGCCCTCACTCAGACCCTGACACATCTCCAGCTGGGGCTGTTAGAGGCTCCGGTGATGATACCAGAAAGGTTCCAGAAAGGACTTCTAGGACGTGGGAAGGTTGGGAGCTATGACAAAAGTTCCAGCACCCTGTTTGGAAAACAGGAGGAAGGCTCCATGGCCAGTTCCTCAGAGAGAAGGTTAGCTTTGACGGCCTTTGCTGAACAGCAGTCCCAGCTCTTAGTGGGAGATGGTGAGGGCTGGGGCAGGGGCGCATGGGAGAGAAGGAGCACGTGGGGCACAGACCAGGGTGGCTTTGGAGAGGCGGTCATCTGCCTTAGACTTCCCCACAGGCCTTGGCCAAGGGGAGGAAGAAAGCTCCCCTCTGACCTCTTATGTCCACAAGACTCCCTTGGTTCAGAGGGTCCACTTAGGTACAATGAGTTCCCTTTAAAATTTTGGAAACTTTCCCAGGAGGGCTGGAGGGACAGGAACCACAGAAAACCAAGGCTGGCAGTTACTGAGATGAAAAACTGAAATCTTGGGATGGGCAAGGAATGGGAACAGCTGTGTGAGAATCCGTAAGTCATGTCCAAAGGTGACAGCCTCAGTCTGGGCCGCTCAGTGGCTTCCAATGCCACCAGCCATTGCAGGCATAGAGAGCCTCTGAACTGGGGACTCCTTGTCGAGGGGCCATCCTGCTCTTGAGGTCTAACACCAGGACCGTCTCAGCTGAAGAGAACTGTGGAGGTGAGAAGGAGACACGCACAATTCTGGGGGCTCAGTTCCTGCCTTTAGGGACCCCAGTCTAATAGAGAAGACGACCCCTGCCCCCAGGAATCTCCTATTCTAAAGGAAGGGGGATGTCGTCTGTCCTCCAGGAACACCTAGTGTGATTGTAGAGATATGCCCTCTGTCCTTGGGCTAGCCCCTGGTCTGATGGTGGAGGCAGGACACGCACATGCGCGCGCGTGCGCGCGCACACACACACAGTAGAATGGATGTGAGGTGAACTCTAAACCTAGTCACAGGTTCTGGAGTAGTGGAGTGAGTGACAGGGGAGAAGAAGTGGGGAGTTAACTAAAGGAAGCTCCCTGGAGGAAGGCCCCGGGTAATAGAGGGGATTACAGCAGGTTATGGGGGGCACTATTCTCTGCACAGACCCCCCCTGACTAGTGCTCCCTGGGGGCGGGCTGTGGGAAGAGCATATTGGACCCGGAGATCAGGTTGTGCTGGGCTCTGACACCAGTTTGCTGTGTGACACTGGGCAAGAGACAACCTCTCTGAGCTTGTAAAATGTCAAGGCTGCTCTAGCTGTTCCCTCAGATCCTTCCAGCTCTAGCATCCTGGACTTCCTGGCCTGGCCCTTTCACCCCTGCTTCCTCTCCCTCAGGGCCTCCCCACCGCTGCCCTTCCTCTGGCCTTCCATTTGGTCTCTCCTGAGGCAGGTGGTCCAGCCAGCTGCTTGGCCTGTGTGGAGAGGAGATCCCACCCACAGCGTGGGGTGGTGTTTGGTGGGCGTTCTGGGGAGAGCACCTGACTTTCAGCAGCTTTTCCCGAAATTCTCTAGAAGGGGAGACTTGTGGGGAGGGCGAGAAGGGTTCGGGAGGTGTCCTGGTGCAGGCTGTGGTGGGTCTGGGTCCCTTGGGGAGGTCTGGGAGGGGCTGTCGTGGAAGAACAGGTTGAACTCCACTTCCCCTGAGCCTGGGGACACCGGGGCTAACGTTGGGCCAGGCTGGGTGGTTCCTGCAGCTGTTGGGTGTGCTTGTGGTGAGGGAGGTGGAAGGGCGTGTGGATTGGAAGGGACAGCTGGGTCTGCCAGAAAGCCTTGCCTGACACCCCTCCTGAGACACTTCTCCTCCCCTCACACACTTGGGCTGTGCTGAGGGGGTGTTCTCCGCCCACCCAGAACGAAAGGCCTGACAGAGACCAGGGAGAGACGACAGAGGGGTTGGCCCGAGGGAGCCAGGTCATTTCCATCTTAACACATTTCTGTCAGAAAGGCTTACATGAAAATCCTTGGGTGACATGGAGGAGGTGGCAATAGACTGGGTGGCTGGATGGAGGACTCGCCTGTTGTCACCCATTCAGCCTAGAGCACTTTCCACCAACCTTCTGTCCTCTGCAGCACTGGTTCTCAACTTTAGCTCCTGAGCATCGCCTGGTGGGCCTGTTGAAACACACAGTGCGTCAGGCCAGCCTCGCGCCCGCAGCAGCGTTGATTCAGTAGGTCTAGGTGGGGTCTGAGAATTTGAATTCCCAACCAGTTCCCTGGAGATGCTGATGCTGCTGGTCCACCGGCCCCGCTTTGGGCAGTGCTGTAATCCTTTCTCCCTCCCTGCTCGGCTGTCTTATCCCTCTCCCAACCCCTGTCGGCCTGTCCCCCACCCCTCCCTAAGCACAAGCCGCCCCAGCTGTTAGGGGCTAAGCACATGGCAGGGGTGGCAGAGGGCCAAGGTCAGACACCTCGGTGGGAGAGTGTGCGGGAGCCCAAGTTGGGGGGTGTGGAGCTGAGCTCAGCCTGGCTTCTTCTGTCTAACCCAGGCCCCAGCAACACGCTGGGGTGATTCTCTAAACTCCTCTTTCCTCTCTTCCCTGGCACAGTGTCCCTCAGCCCGGGGGCATCCTGGGAATTCATAGGTAGACCAAGCATCACCTGTAGACTGCACACTAGCCACTGTGGCCTTTGCAAGTCTGTGCCCTGTTGTTCTTCAAATGTGTGTAGAGGCTGCTGTGATGAAAAAACATAAAATTATCTTAAAACTCTTAAAAGATTTTTTTTTTTTTTTGAGACAGAGTCTTGCTCTGTTGCCCTAGGCAGAGTACAGTGGCATCGGCCTAGCTCACAGCAACCTCAAACTCCTGGGCTCAAGCAATCCTCCTGCCTCAGCCTCTGGAGTAGCTGGGACCACAGGAGCGCACCATGTTGCCTGGCTGATTTTTCTATTTTTAGTAGAGATGGGGTCTTGCTGTTGCTCACACTGGTCTGGAACTTCTGAGCTCAAGGGATCCTCCTGCCTCAGCCTCCCAGAGTGCTAGGATTACAGGCGTGAGCCACTGCACCCAGCCCTTAAAACTCTTAAGGAATTTATACTTTCTTAACTTTGAAAAAATTATAAGATATATCTCACTTATGAAACATTGGTTTTTTGTCAAGATGATTTTCCCTGAGATGAAGGATCCCCGACATGACCTATGAGAGCCTGCAAGGCTTGGTCTGGGCTATAGTTCAGCCTCTTCCAGATCCCTCTCTCTCCCAGGCCTCATTTCGATGACACAAATGGACTTCATTCCCTCTGGCCGCAGGGCCTTTTCTCTTGCTGTTCCTTCTGCCTGCAATAAGCTGCCTCACTTCACACCCAGTCCCTCCACTCCTTGGCCTGGTCACATCTTACTTTTCCCTTAAACTTGGGCTAACTGCTTCCTTAGGGAGTCTTTACCCCCCGTGGCCATGTTAATTCCCCCGTTAGAGGCTCTCATGTACATATACTTACCTCTCTGCCTGCAGCCCTGAAGAGTTTTGTTTGTTTTTTTGAGATGGGGTCTCCTGGGAGTGCGGTGGCGGTGGTGGCACATTCATAGCTCCCTGAAGCCTGGACTCCTGGGCTCAACTGATCCTCCCACCTCAGTCTCCCAAAGTGTGGGACTACAGGTGTAAGCCAGCCACCTTGAATTGTTTGAATTTTATATTTATGTGTGTGACTTTAATCAATTTCTGACTCCCCATCAGTCTGAAAGTTCTGTGGGGCAGAGTCCATTCGTTTCTCCTGCTCATTGCCCACCATGGCAGCTTTAGAGCCAACCACAGCGCCTGGCACAAACCAGGTGCTTAATAAATATACAGAAAATGGTGCAGTCAGTTACCCAATTGGTGAATAAAAGGTCACCTCCATGATTGGAGGCAATAACCAGGGACTTGCGGTCAACTTGGCACCAAAGGATAAAAGTTGAAAAACAACCTATGCCGCTGCTTTGGGGACTTCTCTGACCACCTGTTCTCATAGGTAGGCCATAGCTTTGGCTCCTAAGGTGGAGGTGAGAGAGGAGACAGGTGATTGGCAGGCAGCCAGCTGTGAAGTAGTGGGGGTTGGGAGGAAGGGGGAAAGATGGAGGGAGAAGGGCAGAGGGAAGAGAAGAGAGAGGAGTAAAAAGAATCTGTAGAGGAGACAGAGGACAAAGCCCTCTTAGGACAGAGGTAAGGGAAGAGGCTCTCCAGAGGGGTCAGTGGGGTCAAAGGGGTGTCATCTGACTGCCTTGCTTTGTGACCTCCTGGCCACTCTGGCCATCTTCTCTCTTTCCCGCCCCAGCTCCCTCCCCCTCTGCCCCAGGAGCTGGGCTAGTTTATTTTCCTTGGGAAGCCTTCCTGAAAGGGGAGCCTGGTTTTCCTGACACATGAAAAGTGTCTCAGACTGCTGTCTGACCCTGCCCGCAGAGCCCCAGCTCCAGGGAGTTTGTTTGACAAGCAGTCACACACGTGGACACATGCCGACATCCTGCCACATGGCACACACATGCACCCAGGGAGCTCAGGATGAGTCTGGGGGTTGTGTGACCACAAATGTGTACACACACATGCACCCCTGCATGTAGAACAAGGTATGAGGCACATGTACCCAAAGCATATCCCCCAGCACATAACCTCACTCAGTCACACGCAGGACACTGTTCAGACACCCGAGCGCGCCATTTCCCCTCTCCACTGTGCCGTTGGTGGCAAGAGGAGTTAGAGTGAGGGACACGTGGTGTGAGGACAGTGTGAGTGGCTGGTGTGGCCCAGGGCCGGCTGCAGCTTCTCCTAGTCAGAGGAGGAGCCCCGGGCCAGAGAGACCACCCACTGCGGTGGAGTGGGTCCTCCCCCTTGGCTGTGGGCGGGAGGTGGGATGTCTGTGTCCTCAGGGCCCCCTGACTTCAGGCTCTTTTGGAGTCCAGCCGCCATCTACTTCCATGGAGGGCTCCTAGGAATCCAAACGGAGTCCTCCCTTGCGAGCAGGTTTCCTCTGCCTGGCCCAAATATCCAGGTCTAAGCATGCAGGGCCCATATATATTGGTATATTAATCAATATTAATCAATATACCAATATATATTGATCCTAGCACCTACCGTGTGCTACTTGCCAGGTACTTAATGCACAATACTATATTTAATATGTCTAATGACTCTACGGAGAGCCCCCCATCCTTCCTTTAGGGATGGAGAAACTGAGGTT
>NW_012151929.1:1017127-1024510 GCF_000956105.1 Propithecus coquereli
GAAAGCAGAAGCCATGCCCCCCCCACACTGGGAAGCCGGCAATCATCACCCTGCAGCCCCAGTGCTCACCCACGCTGGCCTACCCGAGCTGGGGCCTGGAGAGGACAAGAAACGTCCCCACGCACTGCATGTCCTCCTTCTCCATGACACCCCCGGAAAAGGAGGCATTCCCAGACTCCCAAACAGGAGGAAAGGAAGGGGCTGGGGGAGGGGCTGTCACACACTGAAGCCTTTGTGGGGTTCCCAAGCGTCTAGGTGGAAACACTTCATATATCAAATGTTTTGTCCCTCCCTGGGGAAGGTGGGGGCAAGAGGGAGGGAGGAGAGGCTGGGCCTTTGGCAAGAGCCTAGGACTGAAATAGGAAACACCGGTGTGTAACCCGAGCGGACTGGGAGGGGGCTGCTGGAGCCCTTCTCGAGGAACTGACCTTCTGGGATGCCCACTCGGAGCCTTTGATTCCCCTTCTCCAGGCCCCCATTCACTGTGCAGAAACCCACCCCCCACACACAGCCGCCAGATCCCTGTGCTCTCCCTGCTGGCTGCACAATTCCCTTCCCCGCATCCAGCTCCTGCTCATTCCCTGGCCTGCCCCTCAGTCCTCCCTCCATCCCGCACCGTA
The DNA here is from genome assembly GCF_000956105.1 of Propithecus coquereli. Taxonomy (NCBI): domain Eukaryota; kingdom Metazoa; phylum Chordata; class Mammalia; order Primates; family Indriidae; genus Propithecus; species Propithecus coquereli. Next base: position 1,017,748 of record NW_012151929.1, read on the forward strand.
ACCCCGCACTCCCCACCCGCTCCTGTCTTCTAAACCCAGCTCTGTGTGAGTCGCTGGGACCTTGGCCTCCATATCGCCTGTTCCAGGATCCTGGCTGCCCCCAGCCCTGCTCAAGCTCCTGACACAGCCAACGTGATGGTACTGGGGCTGGGCTGAGAGCCACCAACCTGGCAACCCTTGTAATGAATAGGCTGCGAAGGTGGTTTTGGAAAACTTAGCATTCTTCCTTTATTGATTCAAGAAATATTCATCGAGGGCCTATAAATGCCAGATGCTCAGCTAGGTGCTGAAGCCCTCATGGAGCCCAGTTGTTAAGAACCTCCGGCTCTGGGCAAGAGGGTGCCCTGTTCTGGAGCCTGCTGCGGGAGCCACCAGTTGCTCCCCAGCCCACAGAGCAAAGATTCAGTGGGATGTGCATACCCAGAGCCTGCATAGCCCCTTCCGCCCTCCCTTCTAGACCCTTCTCTGGGTTCGTAGCCCAGGACTGTGTGAAACCATATTGGAGCCTGAGACATTTAAAAAAAAAATCAGTCATACTGATCCTGTCTTTCTTTAAAAATTTGATATTTTGTTTATTACAGATTTTTTGCATTAATTTTGATTTTTAAAACATTGCGTTACAATATCATTTATCTTTATTACTGAGTTTTTTTAGTGTACCTTAAATTTTGCCCCTGAGGTGAGGTCCTCACTTGCCTCACCCTTGTCCTGGTCCTCTCCTGGTCTGTGGAATTCCCTGTGCAAGTGACCCCAGCCCGTTTCCAAGGCCTGAGGAGCCCCTTGCCGCGTCCATCCTCCCGAGGATGGGCCAAGCTGCAAGCGCCCTCGGGGTTGCAGGTGGTCTAGGGGCGGCTGCCTAGGGGGTGGGTGGCACATGCACACAGGGGCTGGTCTGCGCAGGAGCAGAGCAGAAAGGAGCTGCCGGTGTGAAGGAAAGGTGGGTAGGAGCAGCCCCACCATGTTCCAGTGCAAAACTCACTATGAGAGGCTATTGGTCAAAGTAAGAGGATAGGATACATTTTATTTAGTAGTTTGCTTGATTTATTAGTTTTAAATATTTGGAGATTTTGTTTGTGGCCTTTTGTTTGTACTCTTGGCCCAAACCCTGCAAATGTTAAAGGCGGGCCTGCTTGCAGGGATAGGGGGATTGGGGGACAAAAGTTATCGGAATGGAATAAGCCAGACTGACACTACTGCTATTGGGTCCCCCTCAATTGTCCCCCTTTGCTCCTCTCTTCCCACCATCACCAACTCCGGCCCATCCTGTAAGTCCCTGTGCTCTGTGAAGTCATCAGGGATCCCTGCTGCCCTGCTGACCTCTCTCTCTCCTCCACACCGGTGGCTTTTACTGCCAATCTCACTCCCTGGGCCCTCGCCCACACTGCCTGGTAACAGCCCCCTAAAAGCTATTTTGTACTGTGGTCTAATGTTTGGGGTGTGTGTACTGTGTCTGGGGAGCTGGGACATCGGTGTTTTGATAGCGCTGACTACGTATCATTCCATTCTTCATGCTCCCTACAGTGTTAGAGTGAGTTTGGACTTAGCCAGAGACATAGGGTTGATGCTGGCCCTGTCTCTTATTAGCTGTGTGACCTTGAGCAAATTAACCTCTTTGAGTCTTGGATTTCTCATATGTAACATGGGATAATAAGGCCTGTTTGGCAGAGTGCTGTGAACACAAGAGGTAATATATAGAAAGGGACCGATAATGTAGGCAGTCAATAAAATGTTAACCATAATGATTATATTGTTGCACATAATATATTCATATATAGTTTACATTTATTATGTGCCCACTATTATATTATTAATGTAACCATTATATGTAACTAAAGGCATTATAAAAATTAAATGATTGAATGGGACAATTGGGGGCCTCGGAACCTAAGGGGGTGGGAACGGATCCCTTCTGACTTGAGGCTCTGCTAAGGAGAGAGAGACTGAGGAAGCTTGGAATGAGGTTGCTTTGGTAAGAGGACCCTTGGAACCTGCAGTTCGTCCCTGGGCATTTGGCACAGGAGTGAGCAATACAAGCCTCAGAATTAATCCTTGCACGTGGCTAAAGCCTCTTGACGCTGAGCACTTCAGTTAGCCGCCCCAGCCACACCCTTGGCATAACCCTGTCCCTGTCCGGCTAGCAGAGCAGCTGTGCACCAGCCACCACCTCCAGCTGCTGTGGAATTGGCCAGTCTTCCCAACTTCCCGACCTGACGCGCCCCAGAGTGCCTGCCCAGGAGACACTACAGGAATGGAGGGCTGGGGGGCGGGGGACAGGAGATGACTGGATCCCAGCTCCTAGGACCACCCACCCTGACCTCCTCCCCTATAATCATAATCAAAAACGTGTTTCCAAGGGATTAGCGACTATGCAGGGATGTTGATCACCAACCCTCAGTGCAACCAGTGGTTTTAGTCACTAGCTGCAGCCACATTAACATTACTAACTAATGAGCAGTCTGCTAAGATGGGGTGAGCATAGAGCGAGGGGTTGGGGTGCAGAGGGAGGCACCTGCTGTATGACTAAGCCAAGGGGCCACCCTGGGAGAGGGTGGCTCATAACTACATTCCCTCCTAATCAGGAGACCAGTTCCTTAGGGCATTAAAGACACTGGTTTAAAGATGGGGAGCCTATGCTCAGGCATTCTGAATTTCCACATCTTGGGGTGAACCCCTAGTTAGGCTCCCCATGGGAGAGTCCATACAACAGGGAGCTCGCCCTTGCCTAGCCAAGTTTCTGGACAGGAACTTCCTATAAAGACCTCGCTCTTGGTTCACAAGTATATGCAGAAGTGCAGGAGATTCTGACTCAAAGCCCTTCCCATTGTCCCATGGCAGGGACAATAGCTGAGTCCACTCCTAATCTCAACTGCGTCTCTCAAAGCTGGGCTCTTATTTTCACCAAGCAAATGGAGACTTCTATGGCTCCTAGGAACACTACAGCCCGGAAGGACTCTGTCCCTGCGTGTCATTGTTATAACCTTTTGTGTTCACTAGCCGGTTACCAAAGACCTGACCCTGTTACACGTACACACCCTCATCCCTTTCTGTCTGTCTCTCTCCCTTCCTGTGTCTCTTTCCTTCCTTTGTTCCTGTTCTAGCGAAGGACTGAGGCCTAGAGTTGGTGGCTTTTTCACCCAAGCAGATTTTTTCCTGGGGAGACTCCTAGGAGCTCCCCCTTCCCCCAGGCCATGAGCTCTGTGTCCTCACTATCAGCCCCATCCACCCCACCTGGACACAGAGTCCCCTCTTCTCTGTGTGCTCACCCTGGGCTAGGCACTGGGGCATGAGTCGCAGGAAGAAGGGGACATGCTGGAACCTGCAGAAACTCAGAGGTAAGAAAGGTGCAGATTCCAGAGCCAAATGGAGCCAAACGGAAATTCAAATAGCCCGAGTACACATTCAGTTAATCAGGCTAAAAGAAAAGGGAGGAAAGGGCTGGGCACAGTGGCTCACGCCTGTAATCCTAGCCCTCTGGGAGGCAGAGGTGGGAGGATTGCTTGAGCTCAGGAGGTTGAGACCAGCCTGAGCAAGAGTGAGACGCTGCCTCTACAAAAAATTAGCCCGGCATGGTGGCGCTCGCCTGTAGACCCAGTTACTCGGGAGGCTGAGGCAGGAGGATCGCTTCAGCCCAGGAGTTTGAGGTTGCTGTGAGCTATGATGACACCATGGCACTCTAGCCCGGGCAACAGAGTAAGACCCTGTCTCCAAAAAAAAAGAAAAGAGAGGAAAGGCCCTTCTGAAGAAGGACCACGCTGGTGTAGAAGGAGCTGGGGACCAGCCCTGGAGCAGCGGGGGTAAGAAGGCGAGGTGGACTTTGGAGAGCTACTTGCCTGGGGAGAGCCTGGCTTCTATGATGAGGGCTGGTATGGAAGGGCAGGGGGTGGTATGGCCTTGACCTCTGGAAGCCCAGACTAAAATGTCTGGCATAAATTTGAGGGGAACAGAGGCTCCTCTGTGGGGCCTTGGGCAGGGGAGAAGGCAGCCTCCCTTTTTGTGCACCTATGCCCCAGGTAGAGGCAGGCATGGGGGAGATAGTGTCCTGGGGGCAGGGGCCATAGAAATTGTCCCTCCACCCTCTCAACCTGCTATCTAAAACCCCAGGGTCTCAGCAGCCCCTCCTACCCCACCCCACACAGCTGGTGACAGCAGAACCATCTCTGAAATAAACACCGTATAAGAACAACAACCCCTAGAAACTCCGAAGGGGCTTTGATGTTGGGGCCAAGGGTTTTGACTAAACAAACTGGAAGCTATTTAGGCTGGAGAAGGCTGCAGCGGGCCGCAGCAGCTGCAATGGGAAATTGAGTCAGACTCCCAGGAGTGAGTAGGGGACTTCATCCTCACCCCCACCCCCACCCAGCTAGCCACCTTGTGATCTCAGAGACCAGCCCAGAGAGGCAAGGGTGTGTGCATCTCCCCTGCTTTCCTCCTTCCTCCTGCCAGAAGGGCTGGACCGTCTAAGGCCACCGTGTCCACCGAGCAAATGCCAAGCTATGAAGCAGACGGGTGAGCAGTCAGGCCACTCCTGTGTCCTCTCCTCCTTTAAGCCCCCAGAACACATATCCAGTGCCCTCCACTTCCACTGTGTCTTCTCCCTATCCAGTCCTTCCTGAGAATTTCTTTATAACGAACAACTAATTTGGGAAATAAATCTTGGCCCAGCCCAAAAAGTCCTCGGCCCTGTAACGGCCACCTCTGCACTGGCACTGAGGATGGCCAGCCCCAACTAAAGGGTGAGAAGTTCAGGACTTGGAGCATCGTGACTCCCTCCCTAGAGAGCGGACTCCATGAGGGCAGGAAAATATGCCTCCTTCATGTCTGTGTCCCATATGTAGCATAGGTATTCAATATGTGTTTGTTGAATGAACAAATGAATCATCAGTTGGGGGATTCATGGAGGTTTAAAATCCTTACTCGATCATAAGCCTCAATTTCCTCTGCAAAGAAGTAATACCTGGCTCATAAATGGTTTTATACACACACACACATGCTGATACAAAAATCTGTGCAAAGTGCCAGCTGGGTCTGATGAGCAGCAGGTTCAACAGCTACAATTGCTATGATTTAGGCTACTTCCCAATTGGTCTATGTCATTTGCAGCGAAATTCACATTCGTGAATGTGCACGGAGGCGTTTAGAAGAAAGGGGCTTGAGGCTCCTTCCGGGGTGGAGATTCAGGAAGGAAGGCAACAGGAACCCCCTTCCCTGCCCAACCTTCAAAGTGTGGAGAAAGTTGAAGGAACCTGGAAGCGTGGGGGAAACTGAGGCTTTATCTGTAGGCCTGAGAGGGTCCTTCTACCCTGTACAGAAGTCCTCCCTCACTATCTGCTCTGGCTGCGTTCTATCCCTCACATTCTCTCCCTGAAGGCCATCTGCCTTCCTGCCTTTTTTTTTTTTTAAAAAAATCTTAATTATTGTTTTACATTTAATCACCAAGTCTTGAGTAATAAGATCCTAAAAGAGCTGAGGTCTCTCCAAGTGGGACCGAATCTCACAAAGGAAAAAAAAACAAGGGAGCCACTCACAGAGGCCCAGACACACGCTTACACCCTTTCTCGCATGTACACATGCACGCGCAGAGTCCTAAACACTAACAAAGAAGTGCACGGAACACAGGCGTGCCACACAAACACACACGTGCACACTAGACACACACACACACGCTGTCTCAAATGCAAGTGTCTACACAAACACTCTCAGACACATAGGTTATGTGTTATGTACTAACAAAGAAACCCCAACAAAGCAGCACACACAAACACACACACACACCGACTCACAGGAGGCCCGATGACTATTTCAAGCTTCACCTCCCAACCCAAGCCCAGAAATCTGTCTCCAATTATCTGGCCCGTGTTGAGAGCAACAGGAAGTCCAGAGCCGCCTCTGTCTTCTGTGGGAGATGCTGGGAATGCAGCCATTTCTCCATCACTGGAAAACAAAAGCCTACTGGCCTTGCCTCCCTCTCCCTGCTTCCAAGTCAGCTGGCGCTAGGAGGGGTGTGGGTGGGAGGTGTAGGCCGGTAGGGGAAGGGAGGTGTCAAACCAAGTCTAAAAGCAGCTTGACCGGCCTGGGCATGAGCCTTCCCACTGAATAGGGAAATCGAGTGGGTCAGGGACAGGCATATAATGGGGACTTGGGAATCAGTAATGACCCTAGATACCAGCTTCATGGGGTGACCAAGCTGCATAGTGGAACCACCAGACCTATAATTAAAAGACCTGGACTTGGGTCCCAAATCTGCAGTAAGCCAGCCGCCAGTGATTTCACTTCTCAGAACCTTAGAAAATGGAGGTAATTGGCTGGGTGCGGTAGCTCACGCCTATACTCCTGTCACTTTGGGAGGCTGAGATAGGAGGATTGCTTGAGGCCAGGAGTTCAAGACCAGCCTGAGCAACATAATGAGACTCCGTCTCTATAAAAAAGAGAAAAATTAGGCAGATGTGCTGACGTACACCTGTAGTCCCAGCTACTCAGGAAGCTGACATGGGAGGACCACTTGAGCCCAGGAGTTTGAGGTTACTGTGAGCTATGATGACAGCACTACACTCTAGCCTGGGCAAGAGAGTGAGACCCTGTCTCAAAAAAAAAAAAAAAAAAGGGAAAATGGAAGTAATAACAGCAACATCACTTATAGGGTGGTTGTGAGTTGTAAGTGACTTGTGCTTGTGTAGCTGGGGAAAATGACCACACCAATGTCATTATTGGCAATGAGATGGTGTCCCAACTTGTGTAAGTGGCCAATCTTCTCCCAAACTAGGTA
>NW_012151929.1:1024895-1034072 GCF_000956105.1 Propithecus coquereli
CGCGCCCCGGCCTCTGAGTCAGCTTCTTTATCCGTCCGCCCTTGTTAGACGGAGCAGGTCTCACTACACCCAAGGCTTTCTCACGCGCCTGCACAGCTACCACCACTGTGCCCACTCCCAACGTTCTCCATGTCATCCGGAGTCAGTGGTAGTGGCTTGGGGTAGTAGACTCTCGATTTGGGGGCCTTTCCTGTTCTTAAAGATACCTAACCCAGGGGTAGCTTCCCCTAATTCAGCTCAGCATTAACTTCCCTGGACAATGGACACATTTTCCACCTGGCTTTGTGGAACCCTAAGAAGTGTTAGAAATTGTGACCATATATGTGTGGTGGTTCCCACAAGGGGTTTAAGGAAGGAGCTTTTCAAGGATCCTGGCCCCCTGCATGATTCAGAATTGCTCAAAACCTGCTTCTAGAGAGTCTTGCCACAACGCCAAATCACCCTCTGTAGCTTCGGCATTTTGCAGGGTTTGCAATTGAGAATATATTGCTCTGTAAAACAGTCTTTCATTGTTTTAGTCTAAGTTCCTCCACCAGACTGGGAGTTCCCAGGGACCAAACTCTGTCTCCCTCTCAGACAGGGAGTTCTGGGTCACCCTCTCAACAATCTGGTCAGGTCTTGGCCCAAGAATGCAAGGAGAGCAGGACTGTGTGACAGGCTAGAACCGGGGATGGCAAAGATCCGCAGCCACTCCCTGTGCTTTCAGAGTGGACGATCTGGCGTGAGATCCGGACTTCAGAGAGCACTCAAAATAGAGGGAATCCAAAGCCGATGCAGTAAGATGGAATAGGAAGACTGCCCTTGTGTCGTGAAAGATCTGACGGACGTATGTGGTTCACGGGAAACAGTAAAGTGACGAGGACAAAAATGAGGGGGTAGGAGGAGAGGAGAAGGAGATGAAAGAGGTCTATGAGGCCACAAGGTCAAGGAACACCCTTCAGCAGAGGAAGGAAAGAATGAGCGAGCTCTGTAGGGCAGTCCCCAACCTGGCGTGGCCTGTTAGGGACCAGCCACAGAGCTCCGCCACTCCCCACCCCCACCTCATCCACGGAAAACTTGCCTTCTGTGAAACTTAGGAAGGAAGGGGGAGCACAGCGGGAGGCGAGCGCCGGCAAGGGAGGGAGCTTCATCTGTGTTTACAGCGGCTCCCCATCACTCACGCCTCCCCCATCCGGCCCTCCCATTCTGTGGAAAAATTATCTTCCATGAAACCAGTCCCTGGTGCCAAAAAGCTTGGGGACCGCTGCTGTAGGGGACCCTGCCTGATTATCACTGACTCCAGAGCTTGGGTTTGGGTCCCCATCGTGGGTCAGGGGAGACCCAGGTGCCAAGTCTTTGGGCAGAGTCGGGAGCTCAGACGGCTCCTTCTCTCTTGTAAAGCACAAAGAGGACAAGTTTTTCCTCCCACCAGGCTCGCAACACATGGGGTTCTCACGGTGGGGTAAAGGGGTGTGAAATAGTCCAGCTCGGGAATGAAGAGGCCCCGACTCTGCTTGCCTGGTCTGGACCTCGGAGGGCTGCTCACGGGGCCCACGCACACACGGGCCAGGCGGCTGAGCTGAGAGACCCAGCTTTCCAGACTGCAGGAGTGAGTCACAGTCTAACAATGTTATCTGTCAAGTGCTGCAGCTCCCTGGGCTGGCCGTGCCCGCAGCCTCCTGCAGCCTGGATGCTTGCTGGGCCTTCCTCAGTCTTACAAACGTGGAGGTCACGCTGGTGGCTTTTCTGTTCGCTCCCCACCGGCCGCAGCTCGAGGTGTTACTTTCAGTACAGTCGGTCTAACGGGGATGGGTCAAAGGTGAAAAATGCAGGAAATAAGGGGCAGCTTTTCCAAAATTTGAGTCCAGAACTCTTAAGGAGTTAAGAATTAGGGCAGGGAAAAGCAAAGGAAAAGAACTGGGGCAAAGAAGGCTGGATTGTATGGCGTTTAACACAAGAGGTCAAGAATGTTTATATACTAAAAACCATTGAGTTATTAATACATGCTTTAGAAGGGTAAATTTTATGGTATATATAATATATATGTATCAATAAAGCTGTTTTTTTTAAAAGAGTGTCTGGGTGGAAAGCAAGTGAGTCTGTCCCTGGAGGAAGGCGACGATGGCTGTGTGCAGTGGGTGGGGGGATGGATAAGATGGTTAGAAGGACCTGGCTGGCTGCCTCCAGGTTCAAGGGGATCTGGATTTGGACTAAAGCAGTGGTGTCTGCGAAAAGGGTGAGTTTGGGACCATCGTCTGCCCATGAGGATCCAAGGCCTATACAGAATTTTTCAGCTCTGCTTGGAGTCTTCAGATACCCAGAAACACCACCACCTCGCAGGACCCCTTCCACTGATTCAGAAAGCACTTTACGGTTTACGAACAACCTTGAAACCCACCCCCAGCAATTAATGTGTGGCATGCATTTAACCCCATTTGTGGCTCACTCTGTCCTCACTCTCTCTTTTTCCCTTACTCCCACTTTGAAATGGATGCTATTTTTACATCTAACGTATCTTTTAAGCCTCTGTAAATCCATCACACAAAAGGCAGCATATAAATAACATTTTAAAAATATAATTTGCAAAATACTCTCATACACATTTTCTCTTTATTTTTATTTTATATTTTTCTTAGAGACAGGATCTGTTACCCAGGCTGGAGTGCAGCAGTGAGATCATAGCTCACCATAACCCCGAACTCCTGGGCTCAAACAAACCTTCCACCTCAGCCTCCCGAGTAGCTGGAACTACAGATGCCTGCTACCACACCTGGCTCATTTTTTATTTTTGGTAGAGACAGTCTCGCTATGTTGCTCAGGCTGGTCTTGAGCTCCTGGCCTCAAGCGATCATCCCACCTTGGCCTCCCGAAGTGCTGGGATTACAGGCATGAGACACCACGCCCTGCCCATTTTCTCTTTTGATGCTCAGCAAAACCCATGTGGAAGATAGAGAAGGTGCAGCTATGTCTATTTTTAGGCTGACAGAGATTAAGGGGCTTGGTCAAGGTCATCTGTCTGTTGAAGGGTGGAGTAAGGACAAAGACTCAGGTATTCTAATTCCATGGTCCCACTTTTTCCTCTGCAGAAGGCACCAGAAGAAAGCCCCGGAGGAAGACCAGGTTGTCTTCCTCCTGCCTCGCCAGTGCACACGTCACCACGTCACCACCCAACCCAGCAGACAAGTCTTTAGCGGAGAAGTGTCTGTGCCCAGCTGCTCACTCAGGGGACACCAGGCCAGGAGCAGAGAGCTGGCTCTCCACTCTCCTGTCGTGGGGAGAAGTACACACAAGCCCGACTGGGGAGCCCAGCTTGAAAGGGTCATATCCTGCTGGGGGATCAGAACAGGCGTCTGTGGGGCAGTTATGCTTGGGAAAGACCCTGAAGGATATGTAAAATTTGTGTCTTTCTTTTTTTAAGGAAAACCCTTATTACCCTCACTTTCTAAACAAAGGGTGGTGTGAAGAGAGACAGAGGAGAGCATCAGTGGTGGGAGGGAGGGAAGAGGCATGTGCTCCCGGCAGGGGACGCACAGCCCCGGCAGAGGCACAGGGCGGGCGGGAATGCGGACACACTGGAGAAACACGGAGTGACTCAGTTCGATGGGAGCGTGAGGTAGTGGAAAAAGGGCCTGGAAAGGTGGGCTGGAGCCATATCACGGAGGCCCTTAAATTCCAAGCTAAGGAATTTGCACTTCATTTAGTAGGCCCTGGGGAACCTCTGGGAGCAACTGGATTAGAAGTGTGTTTCAGGAGGAAAACTCCTGCAGTAGATGAACTGGAGGTCCTGTTATGTTAGTTAAGCTACTACAGAATGATGGGGGTCTCCTCATTGATGGCATTCTTGGGACCTGGAAGGCTGGAAGAGAGTCAGTCAAAATTGCCACGTGTTGCTCCTGCCTTTATTCTGAGGAGAGAGCCTCTAGTGGATTCCCAGCCCCAGGAAGAAGGCAGGAAAAGGAGCAATTACCCCGCCAGGTAGGTCAGACTCATCCTGTCAAGGTAAAGTGCTCTGGGACTGCAAAGAAACGGGGAGTTGAGAAATGGTTCAGCGGTTTCGCACAGAGAAGAAAAAACGTGGATCCCAATTTCTTCTTTGCTCCGCTTTAATCTAAACAGTAACGCTAGCAAATGCATTTTATGTTTAGCCGGCACTTAATCTGAGGAAATTTCAACCAGCCAGTCATGAAGCAAACATCTGCTTAACACACCCTGGTGTCCAGGTCCCTGCTGCGTGTCCACCTTCCTGATACCCCAGAGGGACGACGAGCATGAGAGGATGAAGCACTCACTGACTCGTTGGACTGGGGGAGTCTGGGGAGCCCAAGGACTCAAGGCTAACTCCGACCTCAAGACACATGTCCCCTACCTCTCGGATTTGCTTAATTGGGTTACAGGAATTAGTCTGGAGGAACAGTGGAGAGTCAAGAAACCACATTCCCCTCATTCCTAACCCTCCAAAGAAGAGGTCAAGTGAGATCATCCCTGCTTGACCTGGCGAGGATGGCCAAGCAATGAAGAAAGCTTCTTAGAATATACGATAAGGCAGGGTAGTACAGAGCAGGCAAAAAATGACAGTGACAGTCAGACCAGGGACAGCTGGAGGAGGATGCCCCAACACAGTGCCTGGCACACAAAAGTACCTGCTAATCATTTATGTGTTGCATGGATGAATCTCAGAGGTCAGGGAGCACTCATCAGCCTAAGAGAAATGCAATTAAAACTGCAGTGAGAAACCATTTCTCACCCATGGGATAGGCAAAGATCAGAAAGCTTGATAAGATTCTGCGTAGGTGAGGATGTAGGAAAGAGATCCTTGTGTGCCCCTCTGATGTAGCTGTAAGTGGGCAGATTCTGTGCAAGGCAATTTGGCAATATCGATCTACGTTACACATGCGTGCCCGTTGCAGGCAAGCAAGTTCACTTCTGGGAATTTATCCTGCAGAAATGCACTTGTGCAAAGTGACCTAGGTACAATTGTGTTTCTTGCAGCTTTGCTTGTATTTGTACAAGATGGAAAACAATAGGATGCTGGTAAAATGGATTATGGTTTATCTGTTTAATGAAATATTATGAATTATGATATGGACTGTTCTGCAAAATTACCTTGAAAAGCTAGGAGCAGAATAGTGTGTATAGGATGATACCATTTGTGTGAACAATAAAAAACGTGTGCATGTTTATATGATAATGTCATTGGTGTGGGGAAAAAATACATTTTTGCTTATAGACTTATCTCTAGAATGGGACACTGGAAAACTTCCTGGGTTTGTCCCCCCAGGAAGGGGAACTGGGTAGGTGGGGAGCAGGTGCATTGTATACTCATTTGTACCTTTTGAATTTTATACTGTGTACAAGTGGCACTTACTAAAAACATTTGAAAAATATAAACAAATTAAAACGAAGAGAATGTTATGGAGGTGGTCAGTTCCAGTTTGTTAGTCTACAGCACCCCCTGCTGCTAGTCTTGAGGGAGTGCGGGGGTGACAGGGCTGGGGACTCTTTGAGCCTCTTTAAAGAAAGATGGAGAGGAGAGAGTAGTGTAGGATGTCGGAGCTGGAGGAGACTTAGAAAGGACAGGAAGTGCCATGTGGCATGAGGTAGAGCAGGAGTGGCACTGGGCATGGCGGTCCTGGGTCTGATACCGAATCGGCCTTTGCCAGCTGTGTGCCCTCGGACACATGACCTTTCTAGTAAGTCTCAGCTCTTGCCCTGTAAATTGGGCTAATCATGACTACCCCGAGGGGTGCTGTGAAGATCAAATAGGGTACAGAATGTGAACAGTGCGTTAGAATTAGAAAAGTGCTATAAAAATGCTAGGGGATTATTTTTAACTAGCCCCCCTCATTTTATGAGGTAATAAGAGGAAGTATAGGGTGGCGGTTAAGACAGGGACTCTGGAGCCAGGACCACCAGAGGTCGAAGCCCAGCGTCACCACCGTCTGGGGTGATGTAGGTGAATTATTTAATTTGGAGACCTCTGCTTTTCATCTGTGAAATAGGGTTAATAATAACATTTTCATAGGGTTTTTGTGAGGATTAAGTGAATAAATATACATAAAGCACTTGGCATAGCGTCTGGCACACAGTAAGTGCTGTGTAAGCATCTGCTGTTACTGATTTCTCATAACATATGCAATGCTTATGCACCTTACGCAGTGCTTGATACTTGTTAGCAAGCAGTACCATTTACACGGGAAGAGATTGGGGCCAGGAGAGAAGGGACACGACTTGTCCAAACCACCCAACTAACAAGTAGTGATCATTCCCCCTCCAAGAACCCTAGGCATATCCTAGACACGAGTGCTCTATTTTAGAGGGCATTCCCAGTAGGAGTGCGTGTCTTAATGGCTACAACCTGAATTAAATCAGGGCTCAATGGAGGACAGAGGAAGGAGGACCACGAGGAAAAACTTTGGGAGGAAGATATGGAGAAGGATGGGGTTTGCGGGGAAACAGAGGCACATCTTGCATCAGGCTCTAGAAGAACTTAACAAAGAGATGTGGCACTAATAGAAAACCAAGTGAGAATTAGGGGTACAGGACCTTCGAAGAACTTTAGGGTAGAGGATCAAGGATGGGGAATTTTCAGCCAAGCTCTTGGGATGTAGGAATTGAGAACATGATGATAATTACCCTCCTCACTCTGAATAAATATTTCCAATATGGTGTGGTAGAGAGAGCACTAACAAGTGCTTATCGAGTACCTGCTGTGTGCCAGGCTATAAACTAAACATGGAGTTAACTGGGTGCCCTTCAGCAGATGGTTAAACCTTCTGAGCCTCTGTTTCCGCAACAGGCATAATAATACTTACCTGCCAGGGTTATCTTGAATAATGAAGCTGGGTGATAACGAATGCGAAAGGCAAGCACAGTGCCTGCTATCCCAGGGGCACTCACAAGCGGTAGCTGATTTAAGTTGTACGTCTCTACGTAGGGCACTGAGCCAGTGCTGACATGGTTCTGAGATGGGAGCCCTATTGCCAAAGGGTTTGGAGTCTAACTGGAGAATCAGGACAGATGCATAAGAGGTTCAAACAAACAAAAAACAATCACCACCATACATTCTACAGACTCAAAATGAGCAGTTAAAGAGTTTGAGACGTGCGCACCCACCAAGGGCTGGGCTGCTGAAAGAGGCTCCGTGAAGACATGACTTTGAGGGACTAGGCAAGCCAAGAAGAGTGAGGCGCAGCCCAGGTGGAGGAGAGCAGAGGAAACGTGCAGATCCGGAGAGCAGTGCGCAAGAGCGAGCGTTTGCCACCCCTGCGTCAGTTACAATGCCAGCGGCTTCCCCAGGCCTGATCTGACAGGACCCTCACAGCACCTGTGAGGCACTTCTCTCTATCCCCATTTTATAAAGGAGAAATGTTGAGAATCAAAGGGGTTAAATAACTCACCAAAGGTCACACAGCAAATGGATGAATCAAAATTCAAACCCAGAACTCTGACCACAAAATCCACATAAAAGGACTAAAGTTAGAAATATCAGGCGAAGGAAATCTGTGTTTTACTCTCTCATTCATTCATTCAGCTAATATTTATTGAGTGTTTACTATGTGCTAGGCATTGTGCTAAGGATTGGCTAGTCTATGGTGAACAGAACAGACACGATCCCTGCCCTTATGGAGTTCTATGGCTTGGAAGGCTGGATAGATTTTAAATAAGTTCACACCCAAATAAATGCCGTGAAGGAAACGAATGAGAGGGTGCTGTGAAAGAGAATGGTGTAGAACCTAATTAGACTGGGAAGTTGGCAAAGGCCTGTCTGAAGAAATTACATTTAAACTGAAGCTAAAGAATGGGTAGGATTGGCTGGGCACAGTGGCTTGCACCTGTATTCCCAGTTGCTCAGGAGGCAGGAGTTTGAGAACAGTCTGGGCAACATAGCAAGACCCTCATCTCTACAAAAAAAATTTTAAAAATTAGCCAGCTATGGTGGGCACACCTGTAGTCCCAGCTACTCAAGAGGCTAAGGCTGGAGGACTGCTTGAGCCCAGAAGTTCGGGGCTGCAGTGAGCTATGATTGAGACAATGTACTCCAGCCTGGGTGGCAGAGCAAGGAGAAAAAAAAAGAATGAGTAAGATTGGTGTGTGTATGGCAGGGCAGGAGGATTCTGGGTGAAAGAAACAGAGTGTATTATGGAAGGCCATAAGGAAGAAACTAAAGATCACGGGGGAGCCTTGTGAAGGCAAGAAGGCGAGATGAGGCTAGAGAGGTAGCACAGACCACGCCTTGCGGCCCCTCACACGCCATGTTGAGAGTTTTGCATTTGTTCCTTAGGGCAGTGGGAAACCACCAAAAGGTTTAAAGCAGGGGAGTGACGTGATCCAACTGATGTCTGTGAAAGGTCATTCTGGGCTGCTGCTTGGATTGGAGTGGCTGAGTGAAGACAGGAGCAAAGTGTAGTCATCTTGGATAATTATTGATGGCTTGGACTGGGTGGCAATGGAGACAGTGAGAAGTACATAGAAGAAACTGGGACTACAGGCACACACCACCACGCCCAGCTAATTTTTCTATTTTCTATAGAGACAAGGTCTCACTTTTGCTCAGGTTGGTCTCGAACTCCTGGTCTCAAGTGATCCACCCGCCTCGGCCTCCTGAATAATTTCAATATGTTTTCAATATAAAAATGACCAATTAGATATTTTACCTTCTCTTTTTTCATATTAAGATTTTGAAACCCAGAGTGTATTTTACACTTATAATACATCTCAATTCATTCTAGCCTATTACAAAAGCTCAGTGGCTACATATGGCTGGAGGCTACCATATTGGACAATGCAGGTCTCAAACAGTGTTTTCAAACTTTAGTTTGCATCAGAATCATTGGAGGGCTGTTAAATACAGATTGCTGGGACCCATCCCCGGTTTCTCACTCAGTAGGTTTTGCCAGGGCCCCAGAATTTGCATTTCTAATAGGTTCCTGGGTGGTGATGATGCTGTTGATCTGAGGGTAAGTGGTGTGAGAACCACTTATCTAGAAGCTGGAGCAGTAAGAAAAAGCAGAGAAAAAATTAGGAGCCAGGGATATGAAAAAGCAAGTGGTTAAAAAGGGGGGGGGGGCACTAAACAGCAGTGAGATACCACCACATGCCTGCTAGAATGGCTAAAATTGAAAATGCTGACAACACCAAATACCGATGAGGATGTGGAACAACAGGAAGTCTCATTCATTGCTGGTGGGAATGCAAAAC
>NW_012151929.1:1035483-1035952 GCF_000956105.1 Propithecus coquereli
TTAGCCTAGTACATTGATGCATGCCTGTAGTCTCAGATACTCCAGAGGCTGAGGTAGGAGAATCACTTGAGCCCAGGAGTCTGAGCTTGTGGTAAGCTATGGTGATACCACCACACTCTAGCTCTGATGACAAAGCGAGATCTTGTCTCAAAAAAAGGTACTCTGGATCTTAGGTTTTTGTTTTTCAAAAGAAGCTGTTTTCTGGTTTATTGGTGTCAGAAGACCCTTCATATATAGTCTTGGGGTACCCTAAGTTTATGAGAAATTTAAAGGCCTAAAGCCAGTAAGGAGAAATTTATAAAGGACATCTTTTTAAGGTATCTTTTTCTGGTAGCACTCTTCTATGAAAATTTCCTAACTTCTGGTTGCAATGAAACACTGAGAAATAGAAACTCAATTTTGGAGGGCAATGAAACAGGGATATTTGGAACTTTTCATTTGACAATGAAAACCCTAGTTAAATGTCTAC
>NW_012151929.1:1041361-1043092 GCF_000956105.1 Propithecus coquereli
GAGGAGATGTTGATTGGCCAGCCATGGCCACAGGTACCTCTTGGGGTTGGGTCTTAAACCACTGACTCAATCCCAGCAGAATCCTGCAGAGTGCAGGAGGCTCATCCCAAAAAATAAAACAAGAGGTTCTCTTGCCAGAAGGCAAAGGGGTGAGATGAGGAATGGAGGATCAAAGATTGAAGCCAGATTTAACTAACCCTTCAGTCCAGACTTTTAACAGTTTTTCACATGTTCATTAAGTGCTAGTATGGTAAATAACACACAAATTCACTTAAAAGCAGTGTGTCTTCATGGTAATTTTTAGTCCTTATGTATTTTTTTTCAATTAATGGACATTAAAGATACAAATGCTATAATGAGGAGGTCCAAAAACTATTCTTTTCTTAAAATTCTTGAGGATGTGCTCCTGCAATGAGAGCGTAAATTAAGCAAGAAGAGAGAGGAGCCAGGAAATAAAGGCCCAACCCAGGAAGCAGTGAGAGGAAGTTCCAGAACGACAGTGGGTGACAGGCCTAGGAGGTAACTTGAGCACACAAGGACAGAACACAGAGAGGGAGTTGAGGGCACGGGCCCAACTTTTGTGCCAGAGCTATGGAGGGGAATGAGGGTGAGATCATTAAACACCCCAGGAAGGAAGGAAATAGCCCTAATCACGGTACATCATTAAGCTCCATGGTGAACAATATTTACACAGTCATAATTCTATAAACACTATTAATCAACTAGAAATCATGATATAACCAAACCTCAAGAGTGGACTGTGGTTACTAGGAATGCAGCAGACAGTGTCTAAAATAGAAGGAGAAGGGCAGGAGACATAGAGACAAGCTAAAGAAGCACGAGAAGATTCTGCTAAAAACCTGCTCCCCAGAAGTAACTAGTCTCAGGAGGGTGGGGACAGTCGGAGCAAGGAACCACGGTGGATCATTCTGTTTCATCACCTTTTCACTTCATTTAGTACTACATTAATTGAAAACATGTGCATAATACATTTTTTAAAATCCACTTCTAAAAAGAGGCAGTGGAAAGAACCAGCTTCCTACAACAGAACCAAAGAGAACACCAGCTATTCCAGAGAGGTGGTTGTGTTAAATGCTAGTTTGATGCTTTCATGCAGATGCAGAGTAAGGATGTATTTGGGGTTCAGACAAGAAAGGATCTCACTCAAGTGCTCTGAAGAGCAGTGGAAGGCAAGGTGAGTGCTGGCAGGGGAAAATTAGCCCAAGCTGGGACAATAATAGCTGTTCATTTCTGCGTGCTGACTGCTGGCCAGAACCTGTCTTAAGGATGTCATCTTATTTAATCCTCACATCAACTGACATTCTCTCTCATTTACAGATGGGGAACTGAGACTCAGAGAGTTTTTGGAACTTGCCTGAGGTCACGTACTTTGGGCTGTCTGCTTGGGGCTAGGGAAATCATTTTACCTTGGCAAAAGGATAGAGTTTCTGGTCATAACTGGCACAGCAAAATCATTGGTGGCTTGACACAAGCATGCCCTGCCCGTAAATGAAGCACATAACGGCCTTCACATATTACGCTACATTTGTGCTCGGCTGCTGTCCACTGGATTACTTGAAGGGAACTCCTAAGTCATCACTTGTCTGCTTTTCAGGAGCTCCTGTCTCATGTCTTATCTTACCTCCCAAGTCTCCCAACTTCTCTGAAACGTCTGCAGGCTTATCTACCTCTTCTCATCTTGCTCCACATGCCTTTGCAAAGCTGCATAAA
>NW_012151929.1:1043142-1046287 GCF_000956105.1 Propithecus coquereli
AGAAGATATACAAATGGCCAATTGGCCAACAAGCACATGAAAATATGCTCAATATCTTTAGTCATTAGGGAAATGTAAACCAAAACCATAATGAGATACCATTTCACATCCTCTAGGACGGCTGTTCTTTAAAAAAATAAAATAAAATAACAAGTATTTGTGAAGATGTGGAGAAATTGGAACCCTTGTGAATTGCTGATGGGAATGTAAAATGATGCAGCCAGCTACTGTGGGAAACAGTTTGGAGTGCCTCAAAATATTAAATAGAGTTAATTCCAGCAATTCCACTCTTAGGTATATGCCCAAAAGAATTGGAAAACAGGAATCATATACTTGTGTGCCAGCGTTCATAGCAGCATTATCCACAATACTGAGAAGATGAAAACAACCCAAGTATCCAACAACAGACAAATGGATAAACAAAATGTGGCCTATCCATACAATGCAATATTGTTCAGCCACAAAAAGGAAAGAAGTTCATGGGAAGAAAAAAAAAAGAAAAGAAAAGAAAAGAAGTTCAGGTACATGCTACAACATGGAGGAACCTTGATGACATTATGCTTAGTAAAATAATCCAGTCACAAAAGGACAAATATTGTATGATTTCACTTATATGAGGTACCTAGAGTCACAGACACAGAACACAGAATGGTAGTTGCCAGGCCCTGGGGGAAGGGGAAATTGGGAGTTATTGTTTATAGGGTACAGAGTTTCTGTTGCGATTAATGAAAAAGTTCTGAAAATGGAGAGTGGTGATGGCTGGACATTGTCACTGTACTTATTGCCACTGCATCAAACACTTAAAAATGGTTAAATTGGAGGACGTTGGTGCTTTGAGATGGGAGTCTGCCAACCTCCTCATTTGCCGGCAAATTAATAAACTTCTCTTTCTTTGTCCTCAAAATAATAAACTGGTAAATCTTATGTTATGCATATTTCACCACAAAAAAATACGTAAGAGGACCAGCGGGGTGGCTCATGCCTATAATCCTAGCACTTTGGCAGGCCGAGGCGGGAGGATCGTTTGAGGTCAGGAGTTGGAGACCAGCTTGAGCAAGAGCAACACCCGGTCTCCGCTAAAAATAGAATAGCCCACTGTGGTGGTGCATGCCTGTAGTCTCAGCTGCTCAGGAGGCTGAGGCAGGAGGACTGCTTGAGCCCAGGAATTGGAGGTTGCAGTGAGCTATGATGATGCCACTGCAGTTTATCCCAGACAACTGAGCAAAACCCTGTCTCAAAAACAAACAAACAACAAAAAACCCAACATAGGAGGATTCATAGTTTTTTCCTAAAATTCTTCTGGAGAGTATGGGAGAGATGGGGAAAAAAGACTACACTTTCAACGCAACAAGATCCCCACCTCAGCAACTTGAAGGGTGAGGCAGAAAAGTGTAATTGGTGCAGCCACATCACCTGGTCAACTTTCTGCACTCGAAGCTGAGTAGAGATCTGAAATTGAAGTGGAAAATTCCACTGACAAACAGCTGTCACTCTTGCCTTTGTAAACTGCTTGCAGGTGCCAAAGTGGCTCAAGACCCTGTCCCCGTTGAAGATAACCTCATTGTAACTGTGCTCCACTCCTCCCTAAGCAAAATGTATAAAAGACTGCTACATTCTTTATTCGGGGCTCAGAATTTGGGAGAAAAAATCCCCGTCTGAGCCCGCCGGCATATATAAACTTGTTTTGCCATATTTCTGTGTGCCACTCGGTTTGTTCCTGGTCAACTCTGCTGTAACAAAATAACTGTCAGGACAGTACGGCCCAATAAAACTCATCCCCTTATTCTATTTGCATTTGTGCCTGAGTTAAAAGAGTATCTTCCAGCTGGAGTGGTGGCTCACACCTGTAATCTTAGCACTTTGGGAGGCCAAGCTGGTTGGATTGCTTGAGGTCAGGAGTTCAAGACCAACCTGAGCAACAGAGCGAGATCCTGTTCCCTACAAAAAGTATTAAAATTAGCCGGGCGTTGTGGTACATGCGGATAGTCCCAGCTACTCAGGAGGCTGAGGCAAGAGGATCACTGGAGCCCAGGAGATTGAGGTTGCAGTGAGCTATGATCATGCCACTGTACTCTAGCCAGGGCAACAGGGCAAGACTCTGTCTAAAATAAAAAAAAAAAAAGAATTCCTGTCTTCAGAGAAGTTATCTCTTAGCCTCACCTGTAGTCCCAGCTACCCAGGAGGCTGAGGCAGGAGGATCACTTGAGCCCAGGACTTTGAGGCTACACTAAGCTATGATGATGCCACTGTACTCTAGCCAGGGCAACAGAGTGAGACCCTTCTCTATTAAATAAATAAATAAATAAATAAAAAGAAGTTACCCCATTGGGTAGATAAGACTTAAAAGGAATGAACAAAGATTTGGAGATAGTGGCCATTATGATGGATAATCATGATCGTTTTCTTCCAAAACAGATTTATTCTCATAGAAGAGCATCACAGGGAGATTCAGAAGGATCCTCAAGGAGGTAAATATTGGTCTGGCAATTTTTAAATTAGAATTTTAGAACTAAAAGAAGAGGAAACTGAGGCTGGGGGATAGATAACTGGCCCATACCCAAAAAGATGGTATATTAGTTACAGCTCTTTATGTTCCATGTGAAAGAAATCCAACTAAAACATGCTTAAACAAAAAATGGCATACATTACATCAGCTCGTACAACAGGAAAGCCTAAGGAAAGCTGGTTGCATCCATGGCTCAAATGTTATCCTCTCCCCATCTGCTTTCCTCTATGATGGCTTCAGCCTTGGGAGGACTGGCACCCCATGTCTACAAAGGTGGCCATTCCAAGTCTACACTGCCATGGAGGAAATAGCTCAGAGAAAAGCCATCCCTAAAAAGGCCTCTGATTGGCCAGCTTGAACCCCGGGTCGGGAAAGAGGAGATGTTGATTGGCCAGCCATGGCCACAGGTACCTCTTGGGGTTGGGCCTTAAACCACTGACTCAATCCCAGCAGAATCCTGGGGAGTGCAGGAGGCTCATCCCAAAAAATAAAACAAGAGGTTCTCTTGCCAGAAGGCAAAGGGGTGAGATGAGGAATGGAGGATCAAAGACTGAAGCCAGATTGAACTAACCCTTCAGCCCAGACTCTTAACAGTTTTTCACATGTTCATTAAGTGCTATTAGGGTAAATAACATGCAA
>NW_012151929.1:1056387-1057252 GCF_000956105.1 Propithecus coquereli
TCTCCCAGAGAGCCATAGAGATTCCTCTGGTCCCTTCCCAGGCAGTCAGCCTCATGCCACCTCATTGTGTGGCTGGAGAATCTGAGGCCCAGAGCAGGCCTGGGGTGCGCCCCAGTGCAGGTGGCTTCTCTCCTGGATGCCGGAGGAGAAGTGGCCTCTCACCCCGGGGCCAGCGCTCCCTCCCCTCTGGCCTGACTGAGCATTGCAGAGAAACCAGTTGCAGGGCCTCGCTGAGAGTGTGACAGGCCCAGGGGACAGGGGCTCCCAGGGCTTCCATAACTGTGGTCAGAGGGCAGATGACAGAACTCTCCATCCAAGTAAGCCCCACCCGCCTGCCAGCTCAGGGCCAGCCCGTGTGTCCCTCCCATCCCCCACACCTGTGTTTTCCTTGTGGTAAATGGCAGCCTCCTGTCCTCAGAAAGCTGGAAGCTTGGTCAGCTGAGTGGCCGGTTGGCAGTGTTCTCACTCCATGGCTTGCCTGGTTGCTTGGTGGGACTCATCACTGCCACCCCAGGTGGGGCTCCCCTTGGACCACAGCTGAGGTCAGCAGGGGGACTGCGGCTGAGCCCCTATTCTAGATGCCACACAGCCCACACCCTGGGGACCCAGACCCAGCACTGGCGCGATACTGCCCCCCAATGTGCAGGGCATCCTGGGGCAGGTTCCCAAGCATTGTGTGACACAGAGTGTTCTCCCCTCCCCGTCCCCACTATCCATGCACACACAGCAAGGCCAGGCAGGCTTTTGTACCAGGGGATTTTCGGCAGATGCTTCCTCTCTGTCCCTCAGGATGTGACAGGCGGGATCCCTGCCATTGGTGTGGTGGAAACTAGAGCTGGGTCGGCGGCGGAGGCCTGGTCCTCTG
>NW_012151929.1:1057302-1058478 GCF_000956105.1 Propithecus coquereli
TGACAGGCGGGATCCCTGCCATTGGTGTGGTGGAAACTAGAGCTGGGTCGGCGGCGGAGGCCTGGTCCTCTGCTCCCTGCCCCCACCTCCCAAACAGGATCTGCTGCGCATGGGACACATCTCGGTTCCTCACACGTGCCACTGAAACCAGAGAGGAATGTCTGTCCTGAGGCCAGACCAGGAGCTACAGGAGGGCAGAGGCCATATTCCGAGCATTTCTGCCCCCAGCTCTGTGCCTGGTATGTGATTACAGTGGTAATTACAGCCCACGACCACAGGCCTCACCAGGGAGGATAAGGGCGCATGCTCTGCAGCCAGATGCCTGCGTTCAAACTCCAGCTCTGCCACTAACTGGCTGTGTGACCCCAGGCAAGTTACTTACCCTCTCTGTGTTTAAAGTCTTCTCAAAATGGGATTATAATAGCTCCAGGCTCACAGCTTATTGTGAGGATCTGAGGATTAAATGAATGAATATGTGTACAGCTCCTAGCCCCAGTTCCTGGCATAAGAGTTAACATTCTGGGGCCTTTGGTGCTCAGGGATGGGCTGTGATGCTGGGGTTCAGCATGGACTTAGAAGGCCTTTCTGTGCCTGCCACGAACACCTCCTAGCCCCGTGTCACAGCCCAGGCTGCGGCCTTTTGAGGGGCTGTGCTCTCCTGGGGCCCTCAGGAGGGCAGGCCTCAGACCTTAGGTGGAAGAGCTGGTCCCGCTGCCCAGCATGGGCTTCGCATCTGCCTTTGCTGGGCTTCTGGGGACTTGGACTAGCTCACAAGCCCCTCCAGGTTCCTCCCTCCGGCCTGCCCTCCCCACAGAGCTGGCACCCAGAGCACCTGTCTGAAGGGCGCCTCCTCCATCCAGCTGCGGTTCTCTCGGAGCCACGCCTGCAGTGCACCTCGGGGTCCAGGGTGTGCAGTGCAGGCCCCCTGGGCCCTCGAGGAAGTCCTGAGGGACCTTAGACTTCTCCCCTGGGTGCCTCTGCCCGCCCAGATCATCAGCTGGATGACTGGTCACCATCTCTCAGCAGGTGCTGACTCACTCCCAACTTGGAGATTGCATATCGGGGCTCCAGAGAGTCTGTCCCCTGCCCCCGTGACCAGGGTAGTGAAATCTCTTGGGTCAGGCGGGGCCTTGTCACCCTCCCTTGGCCAGGGGGCCACGCATCTGCAGAGACCTG
>NW_012151929.1:1059855-1060856 GCF_000956105.1 Propithecus coquereli
CCCAGTTCCTGGCATAAGAGTTAACATTCGTCATCATTGTCCTCATTATTATCAATTATGTGATTACTATGTGCCAGGCACTGTGGCAGATGCTTTAAATAAATACATCATTTAATCCTCAAAACAACTCCATTTTTCAGGGGAGGAAACCTGAGGTTCAGAGAGGTTAAGTAACCTGCCCAAGGTCCCAGCAGCTCGTCACCTTGGAGTCCAGTCCCGGGCCCAGGCAGGCTGACTTGTGCTCTTAGCCCCTGCCCACCCCAGCAGGAGGCAGTCCTGCCTGGCCAGCAGGGCTGCCAAACGAAAACAAACAGCACAGGCTGGCCCAGTCTCCGAAACTCTTCTAAACAATCTCTTGTGTTTTCTTTGAAGGCTTAACCACAGGAATTATCTCTTGGAGTCTCCCCACAGGTTCAGCGTTGCTGACCTCCAGCAGGTGAGACTGTCATGCTGCCCCTCCCACCTACCCCTCCAGAGGGACCTCATTCCTGGAGAAATCAGAAAGGGAGATGGGTCGGGGTGCCTGTAGTCTACCAAGCAGGAAGCAATCTTCAGCTTTTCCGCACCTGGGGACAGGGTGCCTCGCTGCCCCAGGCTTCCGGGCAGTGACTGTGCCCCCACCCCCTGGAAGACACAGGCTCGCCAGCAAATCCCAGGGCACAGGGCTGAGAGTTGTGAATGCTTCTGTCCTCGAGGGAGGGTACAGTGGATTCCAGCCTCATCTGTAAATCCCATAACCCCCTAGCGACCTCGTGCACAAGGGCCAGATGCCTGCGTCGCTCAGCCTGACTCAGGGAGGTTTTCTTGGCCCACGTGGGAACTGAGGGTAGAAGTTCTCCAGGCAGGGCGCCAGGGAGCCTCGGCACAGCTGCTGAAAGGCCGGTGGCTTGCGCTTGCCCTCCTTAAATCGCAGAGGGGGCGTATGAAGGATTCCTCAAGGCCCTGATCGAATCTGCCTCCCAGCACGTCTACCGCTGCGACCTGTGCACCCAGCGTGGCTT
>NW_012151929.1:1072741-1073649 GCF_000956105.1 Propithecus coquereli
CAGTGACTCAGTTTACACCCCTTCCTCCCTGGAGGAACGCTGGAGAGAGTAGAGAAGGAGCGCTAGGGGCCCCCATCGGACACTGCTCCCGCGGTGCCCCAGTGCTCCCGGCGCCTGGTCCCGGGACACCTTTGTGGGGCAGGAGGTGTGGTCAGTGTACGGGTTTGGAGGGACCAGCCACTTCCGCAGGAGGCCACTGACCCATGGCTTTGATGGAGGGACACAGGCAGATTTACAGTTAGGCTCTGCCCCCTTCCCGACACACAGAGAGCCAGGCTGAGCAGGCATGGCGCCAAGGGGCTTGTGGTGACCACTCCAGAAAGCTTTGGGGGCCCTGGAGACCCTGCATGGGTAGTCACTGACACAAAATGCATCCTCTAGGGGCCACTCTCATGGGGCAGTGGAACGATTGCAGGGCAGGTGGGCAGGGCAGGTGGGCAGGCCGCGAGGGCCAAGCCTCTCCCAGGAGGCGGCGCGGGAGCTGGAAGGCAGGGGGCGGTGTGAGACGGTCTGGGCGGGCTGGGCTCTGGGTTCACGTCTGCGGGGAAGCCGCAGCGGAAGGAAAGAGAAACCGAGAGAACTGGTTCCCCTGCCTTGGCAGTCGGGTCTACTATGCCAAGTCCCTTAGACTAAGCAAGGCAGGGACACCCCCAGGGTAGAGCTGCTCGGGGGCCACCCCCAGAACCCGCACCCCAACCCTGACCCCGCGGGCCCAGGGTGCAGACTAATAGATGGACGGGGCTCTGCCTCTCCCGGAGCCCTCGCGGGCTGGAGGCCTCAAGGCGGGACAGGGCCAGGGAGCGGCGGGAAATGGGCTGTTCTTCCCACTTCACTGACGGGAAAGCTGAGGCTCAGTGAACTTTTAGGCAAATGTGGTGTCGACCTTATCGCCGGCAATCACTCTTCGT
>NW_012151929.1:1083099-1083809 GCF_000956105.1 Propithecus coquereli
CGCCCCTACTACTACAACCCCGACACGGGCGTGACGACCTGGGAGTCGCCCTTCGAGGCTGCCGAGGGCTCCGCTAGCCCAGCCACCTCCCCGACCTCGGTGGGCAGCCGCGAGAGCCTCAAGACCGAGTGGGGCCAGTACTGGGATGAGGAGAGCCGCAGGGTGTTCTTCTACAACCCCCTGACCGGGTAGACCGCCTGGGAGGACGAGCGGAGGACGACGAGCTGGAGATGCAGCCGAGCCTGAGCCCTGGCAGCCCCAGGGACCAGAGGGTGAGGGGCGGGGCCCTCTCTGGGAGCCCTGGCCACGCCCCTTCTCTACCAGCCCCAACCTGAGGGCTGAGGGGCGGATCCAGGGGCAGGGCTATCGCTGAGATTCCCTCTGGCCCCGCTTCCTGTCCCACAGCCCAGGGGCCAGAGGGTGGGGGAGGAGTAGGATGGGCGTGGCTATCTCTGAGCGCATCTGGCTCCGCCTCCTGCTCCATGTAGCCCCAGGGACCCAATGGCAAGGGGGTGGGCTTGGTCCAAAAGGGCGGGGCCAGGGGCAGCACTGGCACTGAGAGCCTCTGACTTCAGCTTCTGGTCCCTGCAGCCTCCCACCCCTGAGACGGACTACCCCGAGTTGCTGACCAGTTACCCGGAGGAAGACTATTCCCCCGTGGGCTCCCTCGGTGAGCCCGGCCCCACCTCTCCCTTGACCACACCCCCCGG
>NW_012151929.1:1083859-1085244 GCF_000956105.1 Propithecus coquereli
TCTCTTACTCTAATTCTCATAAAGTTTTATTAAATCTCCCTCTCAAATTTTCCCTATAAAATTCTTCTGTTGCTATTGTTAGTTTTTGCTTTTCGTATTTAACAGTGGGGCAATGGGGAGCATGCAGATTTTGCGTGTTCTATCTTTATGAATTGTGCCTTCCTGTCACTACATGTCTCTGTTTATCCCGTTTTAGTGCTTAATCTTAAATTTTACCCTTCTATTTTTAATATGGCCACTCTTTATTTTACATTATATGACATTAAAAATCCTTTTATTTTCAACCTTTTTCATTTTTTAAACTATATGTCTTGTAGACATCACATCACTGCATTTAAAAACCTGAGCTGACTCTTTTACTAGGAGAATTCGATCTGTTGTACTCGGTTTTACTATGCTGGCTTATTTTACAGTCATTGGTTTGCTTTGGGGCTTTTCCCCTTCAATCTAGTTCCTGTTGGTTTCCTTTGTCTTCCACGGTTACATTTCCATTAATGGCTCCGGCCCCTTCCCTGGGGCTCCTGGCAAACACATAGTCAAACACCCATTCCGTAGCCTGAGTCTGGACCGGGATCCTCTTTCTCCACACTCTCATCTGGAACCCACAGAACCTGTCAGTCTGTAGATTCGAGTCTTTTTTTCAGCTCAGGAAAAAAATCTATTTCTTGACGATTTTCTGTTTTACTTTTTCTTTCATTTGCGCGTGAGCTCTCCTGGCTGGGTTCCTCCCAGCTTACTTCCATCTCCATGCACTTTTGCTCTGAGGCTGATCTTCCAGGCCGCAGACTTGAATCTCAAGAGTGATTGCCCTCTCCTTCAATTAGTACAATGATATATTTTAAGTTCGAAAAAACAGGGTTTTTTTTTTTCACTTTTTGCTTGACTCAAGAGTTCTTGTGTTTTGTACAAGTTACAATTTCACTTTCCAGCCCCTCTGTCTTGCTAATAGCCTTGAATTTATTTTAACTAGACAGTACATTTACAGGTTTTTTAAAAATCAAAGCAATATTAAAAAGTATGCAGTAAAGATCGCGCACACCCCTGCTTCCTTGTTCTGTTCTCCATCAACTCAAAAGTCAACCTTTTCATTCATTCGCTCTTCTTCCTGAGTTTCTGCATACAAACAAGTATGAATATGTGTGTGATTACTTGACTTTCTGTGCTCTTACACAAAGGTAGTATGCCGGACACACTGTCCTGCATCTGTTTACTTCTTGCCTTTTGGATCTGGCAGTGTGTCCTGGAGATGGTACCCAGAGAGGCTCCCTCTCTTTCCCTGCAGCCACGTCGCTTCCACTGCAGGGATGTATCATAACTCAGCCAGCCTCCCGCTGACGGACACTTGCACTGTTTCCCACGTTTTGCTATTACAAATGCCATGATAA
>NW_012151929.1:1094036-1094263 GCF_000956105.1 Propithecus coquereli
GGGCCTCAGGGATGACGCTGCCACGGGCCTCTCTGGCAGGCTGCAGACCAGTGTCACCTGCTTTCCTGTTCCGGCTCCATGCCTCTGCCCTCCCTGACCCACTCGTGTTCTGTGCAAGGGTTCTTCATGTTGGCTAAACGTGCTCCCTGAACCTGCCACTTGACACGCACCATTTCCACACACCATCCCATTTTACAGATGAGGAGACTGAGGCTTGCAGAGACAGA
>NW_012151930.1:0-802 GCF_000956105.1 Propithecus coquereli
GACCTTGGCAACGTGGCTCTGGAGTTCACACTCAGAATCTTTTTGCCAAACTGCCCACAAATCCACAGCCCAAACACAGATTTTCCCACGTCAGCGGAGCCCTCATGACCATACTGCCACCCCATCACCATCGGCCAGCAAATGGCCTCCCTGTTCTTCACGGAGAATACACAGCTCCCGGGTGTGGCCGATCTGTGCGGGTATCCTCGCACCATCGACTTGCCCGCGCCCTCAAGGTTCCCTCAAAACAAATGCTCCCTGCGGCTCTCACTCCTGACTCCCTCTCGGCCTCCCCAGGAACCTTGCTCTAAGAATCTCCTTTGTCCCCTTTATCTCTGATCTTGTCTCTTCTGCCTTTTCCCACTCAGCCAGGAAACCTATTTGAGTGTACCACCTGCAAAAAAAAAAAAAAAAATCCTTTTTGATCTTCAACCACTTTTAATTTAATTTTGACCACTATCTCACTTTGTGACCCTGGGCAAATTGCTTACTCTCTAACAGGCTCTAATTTCTGTATCTAAATAACAAGAGCACTGGACCAGAGGGTCTCTAAGGTCCTTCTTACTCCAACATTCTGTGGTTCCTAAAGCAGAGAAGATTTCTTTGAGCAAGCTTATGAAAACTCAGGCCAGCTTCTTTATCATCCCTGAAGCCCCAAAGTTAATTTCCTTCAAAGACTGTCAAAGCTGCTCCCATGCCAGCAATGCCCCCCCCTCTTCCTCTCCATTCAGTTCCCAAATCCCGGTTTTCCTTTAAGACCGGGCTTAAATCCCACCTGTGCCAGGAGATCTTGATCTTTAAC
>NW_012151930.1:3632-4071 GCF_000956105.1 Propithecus coquereli
GCTATTCAAAGTGAATTCCAAAGTTATTCAAACAGAATTTTAAACTCAGTTTAATATTTTTAAGTGAATGCTACAGAACACTGGTTCTTACCCCCAGGCTACATACTAGAATCACTTTCATAAATACCTATATGAAGCTCCCCCTCTCCCTCCCATTGCCCTTCAAAGATTCTAATCTAATGGGTTTGGAGCCAGCGCCAGACATCCGGTACTTTCTAAAGCACCTCATCTTGTCCTTGATCACCTAGATAAAGGGGAAAAAAAAAAGCACAACTCAGCTATACTGAACGAATCGCTGTTAAATATTTTATGTATAACAGCACTGTGACTATACTTTTTAAGACGAGTCCTTCATTAGTGGAAAAACTGTTGAAATTCAAAATAAGGTCTCCATTTAGTTACTAGTATTGTACTGAAGCTAACAGTCTGCCCGTGAGCA
>NW_012151930.1:15211-18301 GCF_000956105.1 Propithecus coquereli
TAGAAATTGGCAAATAAAAATTAGCAAAAGAAAGATGAACAAAGGATATGAAAAGGCATTTCACAGAGAAGGAAATACCAATGCCTCAACCGTAAGATGCACAACCTCAATAATAAGAAAAACAAATTTAAACTTCACTGCAAGGCCCTTTTTCACCTGTTAAATTGGTAAAAATCCAAAAGCATGAAAAATATTCCACAGGTGGAACTGTGAGGAAACAGGCTTTGCTGATTAGTGTGTAAGTTGTTGATACTCTATGGAGGGCCATTTGGCTTGGATAACAAAATTACAAATGCATATAGCCTCTGATGCAGCAACGTCACTGCTAGGAATTTACAAATACATCACCACACATGCTAACTGATGTATAATGTATATAGAAGAATATTCATTGCAGTTGTTATTGTAATAGCAAAAGGTCAGAAAATACCTCAATGTCCCTGGACATAGGGCTTGTTGATTAACACATTGACTGCCACTCTAGAAAAAAAATTTTTTTCCTTGGGACCACAGTGTTTCAGTACAAAAATAGAATAAAAACTTTGAAAACAAAATGATCCTTTCTAATTTAATGAAGACTTTGTTATTTTTTATTGTTTTCTGTGCGTGAGTTATATGCAACTTGAAAAATAGTTCTTGCAGCTCCCAAGGTGAAGAGACGTGTGAGTTACATATGCATCATGAGATCCAGTGCTCAAAACTAGTGTGAGTTAAATACAACTCACATGGCAGTGAACGTGTTAAATCAAGATACATCCATGAATAGTACTATATGAACATATAAAAGAATGAGGAAGCTCTAAGTACTTACATGGAAAAAAAGCCTTCATAAGATATTAAGTAATTTTTGAAAAAGGTATATAGAATAGTGAATAGAGTGTGCCATCACCATGTAAAAATGGGGGTGGGGACATAGTTAAAAAAGAATATATGTTCAGATTTGCTTATATGTACATAAAGAAACTCTAGAATGATATATTAATAGAAGAATTAGACCAATGGAGAGAAAGGGGAGGGAGGGAGACTTTCATATTCATAGGATACTTTTTTTTTTTCCTGAGACAGAGTCTCACTCTGTCACCCAGGCTAGAGTGCAGTGGCGTCACCCTAGCTCACAGCAACCTCAAACTCCTGGGCTCAAGCGATCCTCCTGCCTCAGCCTCCCAAGCAGCTGGGACTACAAGCATGCGCCACCATGCCCGAATAATTTTTCTATTTTTTGCAGAGACAGAGTCTCGCTCTTGCTCAGGCTGGTCTCAAACTCCTGGCCTCAAGAAATCCTCCCACCTCAGCCTCCCAAAGTACTAGGATTAAAGGTGTGAGCCGCTGTGCCTGGCCTAAATAAATAAACTCATTTTAACAAAAAGTGGCCAAAGTCTTTCCCTTCTATCAGTTACACCTTCCCAGGCAGTTCTTCCTTCTTTGCCCACCCCAAGTACTCCCTACTCTCTAAGTGAAAACCAGTTCCATAGCTTTCATTCTCACCAAAGTCCACATGGCCGAAAACACCTTAAAACAGTATCTTCTCCAAGGTGATTAGAAGTGTCATAACAAACTGTGAGCTGCTTAATGACAGCACAATGTTTTGCTTATCTTTTTATCCTTCGTGTCCAGAATAGCACCTGGCACATAAAGGATTATCAAATTAGGGTCAGAAGATGCAGTTCCATTGCTGGAATTCTAAGGAAAACCATGAGCCAGGGAAGACTTCAGGAAGAAAAAAGGCTTTGCAGGGTCTCTACTTGGCCTGCTGCACATGTATCTAAGAGTGAGGCCCTGTCTCAGTCTGATTCTGCTCTTTCAAGGTGCGTGAGGAAGACCCCTAGTGCTTGAGAAGACTACTGGGAGCCTGTACTGCACAGTGAGGAGGAGACAAGCTCCAGGACCAGCTCAAGCTGCTGGGTGGCTGAAGCAGAGGGCCCAGAACCAACCTTAACTCTACTTTCTGAGAGAAGGGGGGTGGGGGGCGGCAGGAGGAGGAAGATCTCGAGAAAGTTGCCAGGTCTAAAAGGCACACTGGGAGGGGAGGTGCGGGGGCAAAAATAAAAAATAAAACGCACACTACGGTGTTCAAATTAAGCTGCCCAGCCAACTTCAAATTCAAAGGAATTAGACTTTAAATCATTCTTATTAATCACAATTGCACCCTCCTCCCAGCTATCTAAAAACAAAAGCCAGGCACGTGGGTCTATAATCAGAATGTGCTTCCTTGACTCATAGGAATTTCCAAAAATCTGCCCCAAGTTCTGCCTAGGGCCATGGAAGGAGCAAGATAAGAACGAAAAAAAGATGAGCCATTTTTTTTACTCCTGAAGCAACAAAGCCATGGCAACCCAGGCAAATTCTAGAGGGAATGAATACGGTGTTTTCCCATCACTCCCTAGGGCCAGGAGACCATCTCCCCCTCCTACTGATGGCTGAAGCGCTCCTGTATGTTCTGATAAAAGGAGAGGGAAGACAGAAAGCTGGGTAAATTTAGAGATGATAAATTTTGTCATTTTTTGGATACCACAAACTGCCAGCCCTCAGAAGGGTTTTACTCTGATTGCACTTTAAGGTTTTTAAAATTTTCTGAATGCTTTCAAGGTGTGTGCTCTCCTTTCTCTCAATCCCCACCGTCGTCTTACTGTCTCACAGCTGGCAGCTCGCTCACTGGCAGGACGTGCCTGGCCTCTGAGGGCACCGGGGTTCACACCCTATTTTAATTCTTTCCTACCAACTCTAATATTAATAATTACCTAAACCCTTACCAATAATAGGGAATGAACCATATACCACGCTTGACATTATTTTTTGTATAGTTTTATAAATGTTACTTGTGGTTAGGATTTTCCTCTTTTACTTTTTATTATGAAAAATTTAAGCTGTAGAAAAATAGGGGGAAAATGTATATAAAATACTCACCATCTAGATTCAACAGTTAACATTTTGGCATATCCATTTCTCTCACTACATAATTTTCTTTTGCTGAGCCATTAAAAAAGGGCAGACATCATGACACTTCACTCTTAACACTCCATAAAGAAGGACATTTGTCCACATATTTATGGCTAGTTTTTCATGCTAAATAAAAGAAGTTTCAAAATTACA
>NW_012151930.1:22741-23063 GCF_000956105.1 Propithecus coquereli
AATTGAAATATGCCAGATACAAAAATACAAATATTGTATGATTTCATTTACATCAGGTACAGAGAATAGCGAAAGTAGAGAGAAAGTAAGTAGAAAAATGGTTGCCAGGGCTAGGGGTAGAGGGGATTGGAAACTCACCGTTTAATGGGTACAGAGTTCAACTTGGGATGATGGAAAAGTTCTGGATGTGGATGGTCATGATACTGCATGACAGTGTGAATGTATTTATTAATGCCACTGAATTTTACACTCAAAAAGGATTAAAATGATAAATTTTATGTTATGTATATTTTATAATAAAAAAGTAGATTGATTTAGCAAA
>NW_012151931.1:0-722 GCF_000956105.1 Propithecus coquereli
CTAAACAAAAGATTAAAATGACAGATGGAGAATTTTGAATATAGGTTGTAAGGAAGCCCAATGAAATACAAGAGAAAATAAAAAAACAACACAAAGAAGCCACAAAAACAATGCAGGAAATAAATGAAAAATTCTCTAAAGAAATTGAATTATTAAAGAAAAGTCAAACAGAAATTCTGGAAATGAAAAATTCATTCAAGGAGTTACAAAACACAGTGGAAAGCCTGAAAAATAGGCAAGATCAGACATAAGGAAGAACCTTGGAGCTTGAAGATAATACCTTTGAGCCAAACAAGTCAGTTAAAGAGAAAGAGAAATAAGAGGAATGAACAAAGCCTACAAGAAATGTGGGATTATGTAAAGAGGCCAAATATAAGAATCATAGGCATTCCAGAGGGAGAAAAAGAAAACATAAGGGTTGGAAAATCTATTTGAGGGAATAATAAAAGAAAATTTCCCTGGCGTGGCTAGAAATCTAGATATCCAGGTTCTAGAAGCCCAAAGGACTCCTGGGAGATTTATTGCAAAGAGGGAGTCAACACAACACTGGTCAAAGTCAATACGAAAGGGGCACTCCTATGAGCAGTAAGGCGAAAAAATCAGGTAACTTACAAAGGAAAACCCCTAAGACTAACGGCAGGCTACTCAACTGAGACCTTATAAGCCAGAATGGAATGGGGCCCCATTCTAAGTCATCTCAAACAGAATAATGGCCAGCCTAG
>NW_012151931.1:1325-2577 GCF_000956105.1 Propithecus coquereli
AAAAAAAGAGCAAACTAACCCAAAACCTGGAAGGGTACTTTCTCAACAGGATAAGGGGCATCATGGAAAACCCACAGCTGCCCACATCATACTCTATGATGAAAAACATAAAGCTTTTCCTCTGAGAAAAGGAACAAGACAAGGATGGATGCTTTTTTCTTTTCTTTTCTTTTCTTTTCTTTTCTTTTCTTTTCTTTTCTTTTCTTTTCTTTTCTTTTCTTTTCTTTTCTTTTCACCACTGCTATGGAAAACTGTATGGAAGTTCTAGCCAGAGCAGTTGGGTAAGAAAAAGAAATAAAAGCCATCCAAACTGGAAGGGAAGAAGTAAAACTATCTCTGTTCCCAAGTTACATGATAGAAAATGCCAGTAATCCCCACCCCCCCAAAAAGCTATTAAAGCTAATAAACAAATTCAGCAAAGTTTCTGGGTACAAGATTAATGTGCAGAAACCTGTTGTGTTTCTATACACCTCCAATAAACAATCTGAAAGAAAAATTAAGTAAAAAATTAAATCTATTTACAATAGCATCGAAAGGAATAAAATACCCCCCAAAAATTATTAAGGAGATTGTGAGGGTTAATTTTATGTGTCATCTTGACTGGACTAAGGAATGCCCAGATAGCTAGCAAAAAATTATTTCTGAGTGTGTCTGTGTGGATGTTTTCAGAAGAGACTGGCATTTGAATTGGTAGACTGAATAAAGAAGAAAGCCCTCGCCAATGTAAGCGGACATCGTCTAATTCATTGAAGGCTTGAAAACAACAAAAAGGCAGGGGAAGGGTGAATTTGCTGTATGCTTGGTCTGGGGTATCAAATTTCTCTTGCCCTCAGCCATCAGTGCTTCTGGTTTTCAGGCTTTCAGACTTGAACTAGGACTTACATTATTGGCCCCACAGTTCTCAGGCCTTTAAATTTGAACTGGAACTACACAATCACCTTTCTTGGGCTTCCACCTTGCAGATGGGCAGATCATGGGACTTCTTAGCTTACATAATCATGTGAGTCAGTTTCACATAATAAATCTCTTTCTGTATGTGGAAGACTTGTACACTGAAAACTATAAAACATTGCTGAAAGAGATTTAATAATACCTAAATAATTGGAAATACATTAGTGTTCATGAATTAGAAACTTAATATTGTTATATCATACTATACACAGAAATCTATATATTCAATACTATCCCTATCAAGATTCCAGTGACATTTTTGGAGAAATGAAAAGGCCAATCTTCGAATTAATATGGAGTT
>NW_012151931.1:3153-3727 GCF_000956105.1 Propithecus coquereli
TAAATAAAAACAAAAACAAATACCATATCATCCTCTCAATAGATGCAGAAAAAGCATTTGACAAAATCCAGCACCCTTTTATGATAAGAATGCTTAACAAAATAGGCATAGATGGGACTTACCTCAAAATGATAAAAGCCATATATTACAAACTCACAGCCAACATCATACTGAAAGGGGGAAAAATTGAAAGGATTCCTGCTTAGAATTGGAAATAGACAGGGTTGCCCACTATCACCACTTCCATTGAACATAATGCTGCGAGTTCTAGCCAGAGCAGTCAGACAAGAGAAGAAAATTAAGGGTATTCAAATGGGGAAAGAAGAGATCAATTGCTATTGCTGTTTGCTGATGATATGATCTTATATCTAGACAACCCCAAAGATTCTGCCAAGAGACTCTTGGAATTGATAAATAAATTCAGCAAAGTCTCAGGTTACAAAATCATTGTACACAAATCACTATCATTTCTATATGCCAAAAAGAGTCAAACTGAGAATCAAATCAAAGACTCAATACCTTTCACAATAGCAAGAAATAAAATATAATATCTAGGAATATATTTAACTAAGGA
>NW_012151931.1:9752-10241 GCF_000956105.1 Propithecus coquereli
TAACCAAATAAAATGCTTAAAAAGATACCAAAACCAAAGTAAATAGACAAAAGACAAATTGAGAAAAAATATTTGCTATATCTGTAGTATATAAGGCACTTGTTATAAATTGTTAACAAAATGATTAAAAATAGAAAAATGAACAAAAGTTATGAGAAAAATAAATTAAATATTGTTAATAAATAAATGGACAGATACTCAACCTCTTTTATGTAAGAGAATGCAAAATAATGTAAAAATAGATTATAACTTTATATCTATTTGGGAAAATTTACAGAGGTGACACTTATTGTTCTCTGGGAGTCAGGGGAGAGGGTATTCTCAAACACTACTGGTAGAGATAAGAATTATTTTGAGGAAAATTGTGTCAATAGCTATTAAAATTGAGACTAGCCCATACCCTTTGGCCCTCAAATCCCATTCCTGTCAATCTATGCCATAGATGTAAAACCACTAGAATGAAAGTATACTCATGTAAGAAAAAAAAAA
>NW_012151932.1:0-659 GCF_000956105.1 Propithecus coquereli
ATACTCTTTTTACATTATTATGTTGACACTGAATAAACTCTAATTTGATTGGTTTGCCTGCAAGTGCCTCTGGGTGAGTTTATAGCCTTGAGGATATAAATGGAAAAAGTTTAATCTGCCCTCATTTGTACTTTCAATTTATTAATAGCTTATGTCTCCTATAATAAATAACTTGTTCAAATATAAAATACAGCAAAGTAAAATTATTAAGTCTTTTTCTTTCATTATATATTTAGCCTTAGGAATCAAAAATTTCAGAAAGTCTCAATTCCGTGGATACGATATGATAAAGTTGAAGTATAAAAAAAAAATGAAAAAATAAAATTTCCAAAAGTAAATTTTCTGATGGCTGGCCCAATACACCAAATAAATAAAGATTATGTTTAGGATTAGAAGGTTGTCCATTTCTAAAGCCCAGAATATTTCTCAAATTTACAGAACTATGCTTTTTACATTGAGAGCATCATCACACCCCTCCACCTCCTAATGACTAAGGACAGAAACTTTAAACTTTAGCTCCAAAGCCTAAGGACTTGCTCCTAAATCTAAAGAGGTTACATTGAAGGAATTATTCTTGAAAAAAAAAAAAAAGCCACCTTAAAAAAGCATTGTCTCTAACTTTAGGGCAGATGAGAAAGATAGGAAAAATGGACGTGAAC
>NW_012151932.1:2094-2437 GCF_000956105.1 Propithecus coquereli
ATGAGAAAATGAAATAGTGGCAGAAGACTTCAGTTTAGTAATAATGATAACACTGATCACATCTGGCAATGTTCTTTTCTGAACATTAAAGAGCCGGTTCTAGTCTGTGAAGAAATAGCTGTTTGTTTTGCCATGCTTATAAACACTGACCCAAATATTTTTCAAAAATAGCAATAGGACACTGTTTACCATCTTGGCATTCCTTATTGGTGGATAACACATTGTCCCTCCCTCTCTCCCACACAGAGTGAATACTCTTTTTACATTATTATGTTGACACTGAATAAACTCTAATTTGATTGGTTTGCCTGCAAGTGCCTCTGGGTGAGTTTATAGCCTTGAG
>NW_012151932.1:4695-5308 GCF_000956105.1 Propithecus coquereli
ATTTGGAGTGATTAAGTCAATAGCAATATCCATAATGTAGCTCAGTACTTCTCTCAATGAATTATAAGCATTATTTAAATTTTTAGGAATATATATTTGTGTGTATGTATTTGCGTACATATAGTAGATATACACTTTTTTATGCTTTTTTCCTTCTTAAATAAGCAACTTTTCTCATATCTTAAATGCTTTTGAAGTTAGGTTCAAGCTTTTAAGACTTCAAGACACTGTTTAATGACTTAATTCAGTTATTTACTAAATTTATCCCAGTCATGCATTTGTAACTCACTGAATGCCAATAATGTGCTGTAGAAAATCATACAGGTCTTCTTCCTATACGTGGATTTCCCAAATAAATTTCCCAAAGCCTATTTCTACTACCTGCAACAAGGAAATTTGTTTAAGGACAAAGGTGAGTCCTACTTCCTCTCAATTAGTTAAAAAAAAAAATGTTTTAACTTGCTCAGAACTCAAGTTCTTTGGTTGGTACTACGCATTAAGCTTTCTTTCATTAGTCTTTTTTTTTTTTCAACAAAGCAAAATTAGTTTCATGTGTACGAACTTTATTTTGGTACTGTCCTTCATAGTTCTTTGGTATTAAAGTGTCCTTTAT
>NW_012151932.1:7338-7690 GCF_000956105.1 Propithecus coquereli
AGTTAAATTTGGTATGACAGCAAGTAAAAATTGAGATTCATTTTTCTTCCATATACATATCCAGTTGTTTCAGCACCATTGAATTACTCCAGCATCTTTGCTGAAAAACAATCAGATCAGGTGCGTGTGGATTTATTTCTTAATTCTCTATCTGTTCCAAACTATGTGGAATACCATAGCTTTATAGTAAGGATTGAAATCAGGTACTATAAGTCCTCCAAACTTGTTCTTCCCTTTCAAAATTGTTTTGACTATTCTGGATTCTTTGAATTTTCATATAGATTTTAGAATAAATGTATCAATTTCCGTAAAAATATCCTGCCAAGGTTTTGATTGATTTTGCATTCAATCA
>NW_012151933.1:0-446 GCF_000956105.1 Propithecus coquereli
AGTATGGTTTCAGAAAAGTGTGGAATTACAACAACCTGTGCCTATTTCATTTAGATAGATTTTTTTTAACCTTTCGTACTTATGGTTCAAATCACTACATTGAATCAAAGTAATTCATATCAGATTTTGTTCACAAATGATATTATAGAGTGAATAAAAGTTCACACTACTTACATGAGCTAGGAGTAAAATCTCTTTGGAAAAGCATAATGACAAAGATGGCTATATTGTGTGGGTTTATATGGCATATTTAATGAAAGTGGCTATATTGTGTGTATATTGTGTGGGTTTATATGGCATATTTTGAATTTTGCTAAATATTTGTATTGAAATTGTTTGTATTAGTTGAAGTTTAGTTGAAAAAAACCTTAAGGAAGAGGAACATGATTTCAAATTTTCAAGTTTAAAATATAATTTTATGAACTGTTTATATTTTTTGAAGAACA
>NW_012151933.1:1147-1961 GCF_000956105.1 Propithecus coquereli
TTTCCTTTTAATATCCCTGTTACATTTTGATAAAAGCTTACGCTAGTAATATATAATCAGGCCTAATAAAATAACTAAAATAAAAGGGCTCATATTATCAAATTTGAGTTGGTTGTAGAGAAACCAAAACTCTCAGTTTTGCTGATAGGAATGTAAAATGGTAAAACCTACTTCAGAAAATAATTTGCCACTTTCTTAGGGACTAAACATATACCTACCTCATGACCCAGCAATTCTACCCTTACATATTAACCTAAGATAATTTTTTAAAAACATACGTTTATACAAAGACATATAGAAAAATTATCAGAGAAGGTTTTTCGTATAAATTTCAAACCATCTTCTAATGAATGGGTAAATAAGTTGTTAAATATTCATATAGTAGAATACTTCCCTTCAATGAAATGAACAATTCATGGATATAGTAAATATTGTGAATTTATTTCAAAAACAGTATATTGAATGAAATAAGATACAAAAGAACACAGAGTGTTTCATGTATATAAGTTCTAGAAAAAGCAAGATACGTGGTGATTAAAATCAAAACAATTATTGTCTGAGGGCAGGAGATGGAACTAACTGAAAAAGGGCACAAAAAACTTTTGGGGATGATGGAATAGTTCCATATGTTGATTGAGTTTGTGAAAGTTACACAGGTATATACGTTTGTCCAAACGTTCAACTTTGCAATGATTTTTTTTTAATTTCTTTTTTGTAGGGTACGTATATTAAACCTCAACTTAGAAATAATTTATCTGTTGGACAATATTTGTGTACTTGAGTATCGGAAATTCAATCTTTTTCTAGCATTACA
>NW_012151933.1:2438-2760 GCF_000956105.1 Propithecus coquereli
CATAACCCTGGATAAGGGGATAGTAGGCTAAGAACCAAAAAGAATCATTAATATCTTAAAGACATGACAATTAAATGTCACTAATAAATAGAACATAAATTGCAAAATTATGTTATTAACTTATCTGTATATATAATAAATAACTTTTATTCAGAAATAGGTATTACTCTATTGTATTTTTATTAAAAATTGATTAATACTCTTTCTATTATATATCATTCTAGAATATGCAAAAACCAATTTTAAAATGTCACTATTTTAAATGCACTTACTTAAGTTAAAATATATCAGTAGCAATTAATGATGTCTGTAGTTTATGAAT
>NW_012151933.1:11370-12039 GCF_000956105.1 Propithecus coquereli
TTATCATATCATTTGGTGAAACAATGAAGTTTGAAGGCTGAATATAACTACCTAAAGCTTACAGCAAACCATTTTTAAGGTGTTTCAAATACAGAGAAGTAGAAACTTAATGCTCTGTTTTTTGTTTTGTTTTCTTCCTTCTGGAAGATAGAAATTGATTATTAAATGGAACTGAAAGTATTCACCAGAAGGTAAAACCATGACAGGATCTCATTAAATTGAAAATGTATAGGCAAAAGTTCCTAGAAAATGCAAGGACTTTGTAGAAGAAGTTAATCAAAAATTCACAAATACTGTATAGATAAAGTATGTCCTTGACTCTAAGGACAGGAGAACTTTAAACTTGTAAAGAACAAAGAGATCATTTAGTCCTTAGGTTACACGACATGGAGAAGTGATGCTGGAGAAAAACCAGTAGTAGAATAAACCACTAGTTCTGACTCATTTTATTTAGACTATACACAGAGCGGAGGACAATAGTACCTTATAGCAGCCTGCTTGCCAAAATCTAAATACCACTCTTTCTGCTAATTTGAAGTATTTCGTCCAACTTTTGAAAGACATAAGGCATCCATAAATGATAATAATATTTCCAAATATTTCTTCCTCTATTGTCAATTAAATCTTTGATCCTGATATTAGTAATAATAATTATATCAGGAATAAGAT
>NW_012151934.1:0-461 GCF_000956105.1 Propithecus coquereli
CATCTATTTTGAATTTTCAACAAATATGCCAGAATTAAATTAAAAGTAGGGAGATTACTTTTTCAAATAACATTGAATTTTAAAAAAGAAAAATAGAGTTAAAATTTGGGCCATGTTCTAAAGCTGGCCCTGGGGAAATGATAAGCAATTTTTATTGGTTCATAATCACTTAGATTAAAGTAAAACAAATTTCAATTCTTCATTTATAATTGCTTATAAACTATTTTTTTGTGATTCATGGTACAATAAATAGTTAAAGTAATGAACTTCAGAGTTTCTAGAGAGAAATTTTCTTTTAGACACTTCAAAATTTTGTTAATACTGTGATTGAAATACTTTTACCTCACTAAATTTATTTTTCTGTTCATTGTGGTGCTTAACTTTACAGTTGCATGGAAAATAAAATGCTTTCTTGTGTTCCTTAATTGTGTAATAATTCTATTTTCTTTTCTTAAAAAAAG
>NW_012151934.1:2361-2683 GCF_000956105.1 Propithecus coquereli
CAGGTGAATATATGTAATATATATGCAAGTTATATTATATAATTTAAAAATATCTAAGGGAATAACACCCAACTTAACAAAATAATATGCTCTTTAATGTCACTGAAACACACCTAGGTACTGTTTATAAAGGCATTACTCTCCCTTAAGAAGTGAATAATCACCTACATTTTGTATTTGTTGTTTATGTCTTTTATTTATGGTTTGAATTTATGTATCCCTAATTATGATGCTATTTGTTAATAATTTTGCTTACTTTGTTGTTGCTATTATTGTTTTGATTCAAAAGAGATATTGTACTGTGCTTATGTTTATGGAACTT
>NW_012151934.1:13703-14013 GCF_000956105.1 Propithecus coquereli
TATGCAAATACTACACCACTTTATATTAGAGAATTGAGCATTTGCAAATTTGAGTATCCATGGGGGTACTGGAACCAATCCCCCATGCATACCAAGTGACAACTGTAAATACATATATTTATATACACATATATGTGCGCTTGTGTGTGTGTGCATGTGTGCGTGTAGGGCTACCTCCAGTCTTCCCTCTTTAGTGTATCAACAACTAATTCTGGAGGACATTTCCGGAAGGTGTTTATTTATAAACTACAGTTTACATGTAGAAATCACCTCTCCCATCTTTGACACCAAGACGATAAAAGAATATAAT
>NW_012151934.1:23378-23911 GCF_000956105.1 Propithecus coquereli
AACCTCCAAGAACAGGAACTGGGGGTCTTTAGAGAAATGGATGGGCCAGGCACTGTGGCTCATTCCCATAATCCCAGCACTTTGGGAGACCAAGGCATGAGGATCGCTTTAGGCCAGGAGTTCAAAACCAGCCTGGGCAACACAAGACTCCATCTCTACCAAAACAACAACAACAAAATTAGCCGCGCATGGTGGCATTCATCTGTAGTCCCAGCTACTCAGAAGGCTCAGACAGGAGGATCTCTTGAGCCCAGGATTTGAGGTTGCCTTGAGCTATGATGATGCCACTACCCTCTAGATCTGGCAACACAGGGAGACCCTATCACAAAACAAACACACAAATAAACAAAAAAGTAAAAGAAAAGAAAGGGATGAGTCCATGGCTCAGGCATAGAAAATACAAGACAAACCTGAAAAAATTGTGGCAACAGTAAGTAAGAAATTGCTCAGAAAATGTTGGCCTCATACTAAAAGACAATTTGAAGGACTTCCCTAGATAATCAAACCTGAGATAATTTGAGCAAAATAATAAT
>NW_012151935.1:0-691 GCF_000956105.1 Propithecus coquereli
GTATAATTTTATTAATTTTAAAGGATCTTTAGATATTTCTATACTAATATATTAGCCATTTATCTGTGATATGAGTCACAAATAGTTTTTCTAGTTTTTTTTTCCTTTCTCTTTTGTAGGTATCTTCTTCCCAGTGCAAAAAGTGGCTTAAATATGTGTGTGTGTGTGTGTGTGTGTGTGTGTGTATACACATATATATGTATGGTGTGTGTGTGTATAGTTAATTTTTATCAATCTTTTCTTTCATAGTTTCTGAATTCTACATCAGTTAGAAACGTCTGCCAAATCCACGACTACGAAGATCTCCTATGTTTTCTTCTGGTACTTAATATTTTTTATTTTGAAAAAATTTAAAGCTACATAGAGTAGAGACAATGCTATAATGAGCCCCACATACCCACCACCTAAGCTGAATAGCTGTCAAGTTTCTGCTGTACTTCTCTCTCTCTCTCTCTCTCTTCTCTTTCTTTCTACAAAGTTATTTTAAACCAAAGCCAAAATACCAAATCATTTACCACTATACACTTCCATATGCATTTTTAAATTATGTATTTTTTTATATAAAACAATAATGCTGTTATTACACGTAACAAATTTAACAATACTATTTGTTATCATCTAATACTTGATCTATAGTCAATTTTCTCCAATTGCCCCAAAAATGTATCTTTCCAGTTGGTTTGTCCAAATA
>NW_012151935.1:741-1507 GCF_000956105.1 Propithecus coquereli
TTCTATTTTATCAGTAGTGGTGGTGGTTAATATCTTACTGTGCCTAATTTATAAATGAAACTTTATCATAGGTAAGTCTGTACAGTATGGAAAAAACATAGTACATATACAGTGTGTATGTGTGTGTGTGTGTGTGTGCATGTGTGTGCGTGCACTATATTAGCTACTGCACAGCTTCTTCTCTGTCCCTACCAGAGCTTCCCCACGCAAGCGAACACAAGCACTGATCTTCGTTTACGCACAAGCAGAAGTGTGCAACGTACACGTGACAATGCACTTGAGAGAGCTTCCCGCACAGGCACACGGACGGCGTCTTTGTGTCCTCACAGGGCCCAGTGTCCCACTGCACACAGTTCCAGTATTTCCTCACCAGTCCCCAGGGATGGGCATTCAGGTTTCTAATTTTTTGCTATTTCAAACAAAGCTATCGCGTATGACCTTGAACTTCAGTATATCTGAAAGGATTCAGATGGAAACTGTCACATTGCGCTGTATCATTTTACGTTCCCATCAGCAGTGGTCCCGTCTCCCCACGGCCTCCCCAGTGTCCGGTCAGCTGCTGGGTTTTTCCTACTCTGAGGTTTCCCAGCCATTGTACATTTTTTTCCCTTAGTAAGAATGAGGTTGAACATCTTTCCATATGTTTTAGCCTCTTTAAGGTCCTTTTTCCTTTTTTGTGAGCTGTCTGTTCAGATACTTTGCCTATTTTTGTATAATTTTATTAATTTTAAAGGATCTTTAGATATTTCTATACTAATATATTAGC
>NW_012151935.1:1557-2301 GCF_000956105.1 Propithecus coquereli
TTCTATTTTATCAGTAGTGGTGGTGGTTAATATCTTACTGTGCCTAATTTATAAATGAAACTTTATCATAGGTAAGTCTGTACAGTATGGAAAAACATAGTACATATACAGTGTGTATGTGTGTGTATGTGTGTGTCTGTGTGTGTGTGTGCGCGCGTGTACTATATTAGCTACTGCACAGCTTCTTCTCTGTCCCTAACAGAGCTTCCCCACGCAAGCAAACACAAGCACTGATCTTCGTTTATGCACAAGCAGAAGTGCGCAACGTACACGTGACAATGC
The DNA here is from genome assembly GCF_000956105.1 of Propithecus coquereli. Taxonomy (NCBI): domain Eukaryota; kingdom Metazoa; phylum Chordata; class Mammalia; order Primates; family Indriidae; genus Propithecus; species Propithecus coquereli. The sequence continues at coordinate 1,840 of NW_012151935.1, forward strand.
ACTTGAGAGAGCTTCCCGCACGGGCACACGGACGGCGTCTTTGTGCCCTCACAGGGCCCAGTGTCCCACTGCACACAGTTCCAGTATTTCCTCACCAGTCCCCCAGGGATGGGCATTCAGTTTTCTAATTTTTTGCTGTTTCAAACAAAGCTATCACGTATGACCTTGAACTTCAGTATATCTGAAAGGATTCGGATGGCAACTGTCAAATTGCGCTGTATCATTTTACGTTCCCATCAGCGGTGGTCCCGTCTCCCCACGGCCTCCCCAGTGTCCGGTCAGCTGCTGGGTTTTTCCTACTCTGAGGTTTCCCAGCCATTGTACGTTTTTTTTCCTTAGTAAGAATGAGGTTGAACATCTTTCCATATGTTTTAGACTCTTTAAGTTCCTTTTTCCTTTTTTGTGAGCTGTCTGTTCAGATCCTTTGCCTATTTTTGTATAATTTTATTAATTTTAAAGGAT
>NW_012151935.1:6617-8840 GCF_000956105.1 Propithecus coquereli
TAGGTCTGGGCAGGGCCCAGTAAACTGCACTTTTCAAGAGCTTTATCAAACAATTCTAATGATCATTCAATTTGCAAAACAATGACCTTGATGAATTATGATCTATTCCAAACCCGTGGTTATATGGCTCTAGCTGAAATAGTTTAATTAATGCAGAATTTCCTTCTGATGCATAAATATGTAGATATCTACCTACAATTTGACACTGCAACTATAAGAATATTCTCTTCTTTTATATATTTTTTAGAGGACCCACCTAAGGGTACTAAAATCCAGAGAAACCATCCTGCATATGCATTCCAAAAACCTGACCAACTCCACATCAGTAGGAAAGTTTTTCTTTCCACTTGTGGGATGTATTAAGAAGACCTTTCTGGCCAAGGTTTTCTCAGCGTGAAACAGCTGCAGGTTGCTGGTCAAATCTTAGGTACCCAGCTTACCCTTCTCAGGAAACTGGCTTTGGAATGGCCACTAAGGCACCAGGAGTAGGAACTTTCCATCATTGCTACTAAGATAAAACATTTTTAAGTCATTTTTTAAATTAAAGGATATTAAATCATTTCCCTAGATTTCATGAAAATCATAGCCTCAAATCATCTACTTTAAACACCAAAGTTTCAAAAAAATTACATTAAAATTTTAGTTAAAAAAAATCCTTGCAGCTTAAAAGACTAAAAATAAAACCTATGAATCATGTTTGCCCTAATAAGCCTTAATAATAATCATAATCAGTCAATAAACAATGGTCAGGTAGCAGGTGGTGCTTTCAGAGTTTTAGACGTATCAACTCATTTGATCCTTGTAACAACCCCATGTGCTAGGCACCATTATCATGCCCAGTTTGCAGATGAGGAAACTGAGGCAGAGACTAAGATACCTGCCTATACTAATACAAATAGTAACTAAAAGTGCTGGAATTTGAACCTACACTAGTGGCTTCAGGGGCCACAGAAAAAGCCTTTAGTCAAATATCAGGTTAGCAAACCTTTTAAGGTAAATGACAGTACCTATTTAAGAAATAGACCAATCAGTTGCTCTTTAAAAAAAAAAAAACTATCATATCACGATCTAAGGATTTATCGTATTTCATTTGCTTTAGCTTTTATTAAACCATTTTCTAGATGTTTGCTAACTTGTTTCTAAATCTTTTTAAATGACCCTAATTCTCCCAGCTATTTCTTAAAATTCAGGGGTGTATTATTTAGCATAGCCTTCGCTATCAATTCACAAAGCGAATTCAGCACAGCGCTGGGTTAAACAACAGAGAGGATCTCAATTTTGCTGGCAGTACCTTCTGTGCTTAATTACTCATTCCGTTAAAAGCTAAAACTGGTTATTCCTCGCTTGTCACCTGCAGTATAAAAAAATGGAGCTGTCTACAACAAAAATATGTGATTACTTTCCTTCTGGAAGAGGTTTGAATGAATCGGAAGTGTTACAAAGCAAATTTTCACTAGGGAGCTTGACAGATGAGGAAATCAAACAGGCTTTCAGCTCTTTGTACTTTCAGGTCTTTGGCTCATTCAAGTGTGTGAGAGAGTGTGTGTTCCATTCATTAACTTCTTCATTCCACAGATACTCATCGAGCACCTGCTATGTACTAGGCATTGACGCAGTGATGGTTATAAGTCCTAAATAGCATACGTGGTGTCAAAGAGAAGTACAAAAACGCTTTCCAAATCTGGCTTAGATTTGTTTAAAGACATCTCCCTGTGCTCATCAATACAGGAGTGGATTAATAAAATGTGGTGTATGTACACCATGGAGTACTGTACTCAGCCATTAAAAACAATGGTGAACTAACGCCTCTTGTATTAACCTGGATGGAACTGGAGACCATTATTCTAAGTGAAGTATCACAAGAATGGAAAAACACCACATGCACTCACCATTAAATTGGAACTAATCGATCAACACCTATGTGCACATATGGAAATAACAGGCATCGGAAATCAAGCAGGTGGGAGGGGGGAGGAGGGGATGGGGAAATTCACACCTAACGGGTACAATGCACACCATCTGGGGGATGCGCACACTTACAACTTTGACTCAAATGGTACAAAAGCAATGTATGTAACCAAAACGTTTGTACCCCCATAATATTCTAAAATAAAATTTAAAAAAAGATCAGTAGTATAATAATCTGTCTGTATTATCAGAATATACCAAACTATGTAGACCTAATCTTTGTTTTCCAGGAATTTAAAATATAACATAGTTTTT
>NW_012151936.1:0-367 GCF_000956105.1 Propithecus coquereli
GTACATTTGCCATCAATTTTTTAGATTGTGTGAGAAGCGTAAAGATCTGGACTAAGAAGATGTTGACAGGCACCAATTTGTGTCCCATGGGCTTATACAACACATATTTACTTGTATTCTCTCAACAAAATCATCAAATAGACAGTATGATTCCCAATAGGTAGATGAGAAAATATGGGGTCCAATAATAATGTCATTTTCTCAAGGTATCAAAGCTAGTAAGTATCCAAGCCACAAATCAAATGAAAGTTGGCCTAGGCCCAGGCTCTTGTATTTCACATATTCTACCATTGTCACAAGAATATTACCTAGGAGTGTGCCCTCTCCTAATCTCACACAGGCTCTGCTCTGGTAAATGTCTAGCTCT
>NW_012151936.1:1982-2936 GCF_000956105.1 Propithecus coquereli
TTCATTTTTCAGTTTCCATGATGTCAAAAGTTTTCCATCTTATTCATTTGCTTTGTGTGCATAGAGCTGCTTTCATTGAACCACCAAAGTTGTTGAAAGATAAATCCTTACTGGAGCATATAGACGTGAAAACTACTTCATCCAGATTTTATGCAAATCTTAATTGAGAGAAGTGATTTATAAATGATCTTTTGCTTACTTGAAGTCTATTTTTTTCAGTTTTAGTGTTGTAAAAAGCTGAACTAGCGGAAAGCTATCTGATCTTGCTTCCGTTTGCCCCATGTAAAATTGCCTCAACTAAATAGGAGTTTTAGATTTTGCTGTTAATTTTGTTTTTAGATAATATGAATTTATGACAGCATATACAGTAGGGATTATTACTGCACTTCCAGCATAACAGGGCCACCTTTATTTGGACGTTATTCTCAGTTTTCAGAACCATGCTTGGCGAGAGTACCTCAATCATTGTCCTGTTTTAAAATCTGAGTTCACTAACTTTGAAATAAAATCCAGTAAACGCATGTTCAATCCAAGAACTCCAGGCTCAAGTCAATAATAAAATAACAAATCAGCTACAGTGGCTCACACCTGTAAAACTAGCACTCTGGGAGGCCAAGGCAGGAGGATTGCTTGAGGTCAGGAGTTTGAGACCAGCCTATGTAAGAGTGTCTCTGCCAAAAATAAAAAAAAAAAAATTAGGCGGGTGTGGTGGCACACACCTGTAGTATCAGCTACCCAGCAGGCTGAGGCAGGAGGATCTCTTTGAGCCCAGGACTTTGAGGTTGCAGTGAGCTATGATAAAACCACTGCACTCTAGCAGGGACAACAGAGGGAGACTGTGTCTCCAAAAAAAAAAAAAACTGAACACACACCTACACATATACACACACATATAAATTTCATATACATGTATTTGTGTGTGTGTGCGTGTATGTCTAACCCCTCCATTTAATT
>NW_012151936.1:13671-14758 GCF_000956105.1 Propithecus coquereli
CTAAGATTTTATTGTTGCCAGCAAAGCTTTCAATCATCACACGTTAGCTCTATTTAAGTTTCTGAATATTTCCAAGAATTTTTCCACAGTTCTTAGCGATGGTAGCTGCTGGAATCTCTGCCAGTGGTGGATCAGAGACTATCTCCTGAGAACTAAGATTTTCTGTAACTGCACTTACCTGATAAAGGCAGCACTCCTGTGCCCTTAATGTGAGGGTCCTCACAAACATTATGGTCCAGCTGAGTCTGGCTACATCCCCACCCCAAAACCCAGGGCCAACAAAGACATTCCCTCCAGGCTCTAGAATGGAGGGAAATGAAACTAGGAAGAAATAAAGAGAAGGGTGGAGAGAAATAAAGCCTTGGAGATTTTCATCCTAAAAGCAGCAGATCTCAGATCCCGGGGAGCTCACCCAAGTTTCTACCAGAGAGGTGGAGGACACAGCTGAGCTATCCATGGGCTGGTGCAGAGGTCAGTGCATTGATTTCTGATCACGCTGGGGAAACCAGGGGTCTCCCTGGATCCCTTCATGGTTACCAATTTGTTAACTGAAAAAAAATAATGAGGTTTATAACTTGGAAAGGACAGCTTTATGTTTTATAAAGGGTAACAGCCTAGGATGGCTATTACAGCAGGCTGGAGAGCAGGGCTCCCCACCACAAGCCAGAAACACATCCTCTGAGGCAGGGACAATGGGAAGAAGAATTTTTACTGAGCAGAATGGCTAAATATACGTATTTTATAAGTTATGAATATTTATAAAAGGGAAAACATGCACATATGCAGTTGTGCTTTATACCTCCCATCCCCTCATGGCTGGGAACTCTCTGGGGTCCCCTTGGCCAAGGAGGTCCATTGAGTCAACAGGGGGCTTAGGATTTTATTTTCACTTCACACAATACACATTTCAGTCGCCATGAATGGGAAGTTTATTTTGATCTCACTGCTTTCAAAAAATATGCGCAGTCTCTGAGTGGAAAGAAAATTGCTAACACCATGCTGCAAATTAGTCTCCTTTTAAGAGGGAGAGAGGGCTCCCTGAGAAAGAAGGATTCTAATCTGGTAAAGTCTCCTTGCAAACATGCTA
>NW_012151936.1:26305-26598 GCF_000956105.1 Propithecus coquereli
TTTTTAGTTGTCCAGATAATTTCTTTCTATTTTTAGTAGATACGGGGTCTCGCTCTTGCTCAGGCTGGTCTCGAACTCCTGCCTGTGAGCAACCCACCCACCTTGGCCTCCCAGAGTGCTAGGATTACAGGCGTGAGCCACCACGCCCGGCCCATGAAACTTTTTTAAGAGTTGACTTTATGAGTATTGCTCTGGCCTTTTTCGAAGGAGTAGCAAGGACCAATCCAAGTGAGAAAATATTTGCCATAGTAGAAGAGTTGACTTGCAGTTCTTATTCAACACACTGTTTTAAT
>NW_012151937.1:0-1157 GCF_000956105.1 Propithecus coquereli
TTGATAATGAAGAAAAGAACAGTAGTGATCCATACGGCTATCCAGGGCCAAAGCCTAGATTTTATTAAAATGATCTTAAGCTTGTGTATTTGTCAAAATTCAGTGAGGGAAATGAAAAGCATTCTAGGTATTCGAAAAATAATTTAATTCATGAAATTATGTGCTTACAAAATCAGTAGAAGGGCTGGAGTGCCAGAAGTCAAAGGGCCATCACTGAACTTTTTGGCTTCAAGATCACATCACTATTGGCCGGGCACCGTGGCTCATGCCTGTAATCCTAGCACTCTAGGAGGCCAAGGTGGGAGGATCGCTTGAGGTCAGGAGTTTGAGACCAGGCTCAGCAACAGCAAGACGCCCATCTCTACTAAAAATAGAAAGAAATTAGCCAGGCAACTAAAAAAAAAAAAAAAAATAGAAAAAAAGAATTAGCCAGACGTGGTGGTGCACACCTGTAGTCCCAGCTACTTGGGAGGCTGAGGCAGGAGGATCACTTGAGCCCAGAAGTTTGAGGTTGCTGTGAGCCAGGCTAATGCCACGGCACTCTAGCCTGGACAACAGAGCAAGACTCTGTCTCAAAAAACAAAAAGGTCACATCCTTACCTCTGCAATCCACAGCTTCCACCACTGCTACCGCTATAGCTGCAGCAGCACAGCCTCCCTACTCCACCTGTGAGACAGACCGGAGAAGGACAGGTGCTGGTTTAGATACTGTGGATGTGGAAACAGGAAGTGGAGGCTTGCTTCTTCCAGCAGCAACCCAAACATATACTGGTTAGAAACAGAGCCCTTGTTTCCAAATGACTAGTTGTTTGTAATGAACCTAGAGCACCACGTGCCAAGCACTGCAGTCAAAATGTATTATCTAGTTGAATTCTCACAAGGGATGTCAACTGCCCACTTGTGCTGTTCTCCAAGGTCACATTCCTAAGAAGTGATGGAGCCACAATTCAAAGCCAGGCCTGTCTGGCTTCAGGTGTGCTTCCCTGGTGGTCACCAAGCAGAGATGTTTGCCACCTGCCCACTTGGGACAAAGCGGAGAAGGGCTTTTATCCTCAACAGACCTTCCAAGGAATTAATTTAGAATCCTCCAAAATGACCTGGGAAAGAACCCCATTCACCAATCCTGGAAACTAGATGTAAACTGGATCCTGTTTCTT
>NW_012151937.1:4040-4409 GCF_000956105.1 Propithecus coquereli
AAAAGACAAGGATAAAAAAGGTACAGAAATACTTAATGTGTCTTTTTTTTAATGAGGCGAAATTTACATGGTATAATGCATAGATCTTAAGCATACTATTTGAAAAGCTTTCTTAAATGTATATACCATTTAAATGTGTAACCACTACCACAATCTACATAACATTTTCATCATCCTAGAAAGTTCTCTCTTAACCTTTCCAGTCAGTCTCCACCCTCTTCCATCTCCCAGGGCGACTGCTGTTCTAATTTCTGTCCCTATGGCTTAATTTTGGCTGTTCTTGAACATCATGTAAATGGAACATGTGTCTGGCTTCTTTTGCTCAAATGATGTTTTTGAGATGCATCCGTGTTGTGGGTATGTATCAGT
>NW_012151937.1:7674-8121 GCF_000956105.1 Propithecus coquereli
GCTAATTTTTTATATATATAGTTTTAGTTGTCCAGCTAATTTCTGTCTGTTTTTTTTTTTTAGTAGAGATGGGGTCTTACTCTTGCCCAGGCTGGTCTCCAACTCCTGGCCTCAAGCAATCCTCCCACCTTGGCCTTCCAGAGTGCTAGGATTACAGGCGTGAGCCACCATGCCTGGCCTCTAATATGTTGTTGATCATTACTTTAGCTGTTACATATTACCTAAACTGAAAGGTTCTTTGTGATTTTTTTTTCTTTTCCATAAGAGCTGTATTGGAATAGCTTGAGACTGGAGCAGGGAAGTTGTTTAGGAAGCTATTGTGGTAGGACTTCAAGCAACGATGATGGAAAGGATGGATAAAGATATTTTGTGGTCTTTAATATGGCCTGCAGAGCCCTTCATGATCTAGTTCCTGCTTCTCCCTGCAGCTTCATCTCCCATGTATTA
>NW_012151937.1:11561-11959 GCF_000956105.1 Propithecus coquereli
GAGAAAGAAAGCAAAGCTAAGAATGAAAAAATTCAACAACTTCAAGAAAAGAATTTGCAAGCTGTAGTACAAACTCCAGGTAAGTCTATTCCTTTTCAAAACAAATTATATGCATTTAGTCTTTTAAAGATATTAAAACTATTGACTGAAACAGGACTTTTCGATTTTCATTCTTAAACTTTGGAGTTCGGAAAGATTTAACTGGGTGTGGTGGCATGTACCTGTAGTCTTAGCTCCTCAGGAGACTGAAGCAGGAGTATCGCTTGAGCACAGGAGTTCAGGGTTACAGTGAGCTATGATCAGGCCATGGCACTCCAGCCTGGGCAACAGAGCGAGACCTTGTCTCTACAATGAATAAATAGTTAGATAGATAGCTGTATTGGATAGTCACATAAACT
>NW_012151938.1:0-968 GCF_000956105.1 Propithecus coquereli
TTTTTGCCCAGTTGGAAATTAAGAAAGCTGTACTCCATCAAATGAAGATGTAACTGTCTTTAATAGTTTATTTGAGATTTTGATTTTGTATTTAAGAATTAGATTGGAAGACAGTTTTTACTGTTTTGTAGTGTCCTTGTTGTTCTGCTAACCATTCTCCTAATTTTAGGCTCTCTGAGAGGATTATTCTGAATGTTTTCAGAGGATAAATATAAATTATTCCAAAGTTTCTAATGAAACACAGGGTGTGGTTTTCCTTTCTCTGCTGTGGAACATTCTCTTTCAGCCACAGACTCTTATTAATGTTTACAAGGATTTAATGAGTAGAGACACTAAAAAATTTGGGAAGAAAGCTAAGGAGTCTGTATGCTTGTTTTGAATATTTCTAGAACGGATTTTTCTCTTTAGGAATTTTTTTATTTTTATATCCTTAAATTCTGAAGTTTGATATTCAATTGTCATAATTCTGTTCTTTTTTCTAAAAGAGCGTAGTTGAGCATTGGATTTGAACTTCAGGCGGACTTTCTACTCTCAGCTTTCCACTGTTGACTGGCCTAGAGGAAATGATGTCATTCTTCCGTAACCTAATTTCTACTTTTGTAAAATGGCAGGAATGTCATAGTTTATGCAACTAATGATAGTTGAGGTCTTAGATAGCTAGAGAGAGATCTTTCAAGGGCCAGAATAACTCACCCATGGTTACTTAATTGATTAGTCATTGAACCCATGTTAGAGTCAGCTTCATTTGTTTTTATCATCTGTATGTTTGTTTATTTATTTATTCAGTGCCTGTGTGTGTGTGTGTGTGTGTGTGTGTGTGTGTGTGATTATGTATTTGACACTATTCTAGGAATATAGTAGTGAACAGAACAGCCAGAAACCTGTCCCTCATGGAAGTTTCATTCTAGAAGAAGGAAAATAAGTAAAATATTTAATGTGTCAGATGGTGGTAAGTATCATGAAAAATA
>NW_012151938.1:2828-4288 GCF_000956105.1 Propithecus coquereli
AGCTGCTTTTACAGAGTGTATTACTGTAGTAACATATTACTTGCTTAAGTTAAAAAAATAGAGCGAGGTATGTTTTTAAACTTTCGATTTAGATTTTTCCTGGTTTTAGTCTAAATTGAGTTAGCCAGGGCTTCTGCAGATCGAGAGGAACCAACAGTACTTTTCAGTCAATTATTATCTTTGCAAGTATTGTTGAGTATTAGCTCTTGGAATCCTTAGGTTTTGAAGTAAGTTTCCTATTTATTCAAATGAAGTTGTTTTCAGATTTCTTATTACTTACTCTCTAAAAAGATTTGCCAGTAGGTGGCCCCCTCATGTGAATTCAATCTATATTTTTGAAGTCCTCTATGTGTACTACGTGTGAATAGGCAAGACTGCAGGATCCTTGACAGCCTGGACTTTTACTCATCTGTGTATTCCTAACACTAGCAATTGCCTGGCTTAAAGTTAGCACGCTGTTTTCGATTAAACTCAGACATAGTCTCTGAATTAATTCAATGTTTAATTCAACTAATTGAATTAAACTCAAATACTGTCACTACCCTGAGAGAGTTCATAATGTAGCAGAAAATAATCCAGTGATTTTGATATGTTGTGGTAGTGATAGCTTAGATTTATTGAGAATTTTGCTATGTACCAGGCATTTTATAGGTTAGCTCAATCTTCACAACCATCCTATGAAGTAGGTAATGTTAATATTACCGTTTTATGGGTAAAAAAACTGAGGCTTAAGAGGAGAAATAAATTCAAGAGATCTATTGCACAATATGATGACTAGTTAATAACAATATATTGTATTTTAAAAATTGCTAAGAGAGTATATTTTAAGTGTTCTTGCCACAAAAAATTATAAGTATGTGCAGTAAATCACGTTAATTAGCTTGATTGAGCTATTCCACAGTGTATACATACAGTAAGTAGTCTCCTCTTGTCCATAGTTTCCCTTTCCAAGGTTTCAGTTACCTGAAGTCAACTGCAGTCCAAAAATACTAAATGGAAAATACCAGAAATAAACAATTTATAAGTTTTAAATTGTGTGCCATTCTGAATAGCGTGATTAAATCTGAACAATTGTCCAGCTTTGTCCTGCCCTGGATGTGAACCATCCCCTTGTCCGGCGCATCCGTGCTGTACACTTTGCCTGCTCGCTAATCACTTAGCAGCCAACTCAGTTGTCAGATCGGCTGTTGCAGTATTGCAGTGCTTGTGTTCAAGTCACCCTTATTTTACGTAATAATGGCCCCAGGGTGCAAGAGTAGTGATGCTCACAATTCGGGCATGCCAAATAGAAGCCCTAAAGTGCTTCCTGTAAGTGAAAAGGTGAAAGTTCTAGACTTAATATGGAAAGAAAAAATCATATACTGAGGTTACTAAGATCTATGGTAAGAATGAATATTTTATCCATGAAATTGTAAACAGTATGTTGTTATTATTATAATTGTTCTATTAATATCTTATTG
>NW_012151938.1:6241-7215 GCF_000956105.1 Propithecus coquereli
TTATATGTTAATATAAATATTTTTATGATAAATGACCATGTTTCCCAAAACAAAAACAAACAAGAAGAATGGCATTGTTTACATTTTAAAAAATCTGTATAGCTTAATAGAAGACAGATTATCATACCTGTTTTCCATTCAGTATGTTACAATATATTATTTTGGTGGAAGTTTATCATGAAAGTCTGGTCTAGCAAAGATGTATAGTTGGAAAAGAGAGAAGTGTTTTAATACCTTTTTCAGATAATTGTGGATACTCTCCTTTGACTCTGTACCAAAACTGAAAAAGTAGTGATTTCTTAAAGGTAAATGGCAATGTAGAATCTGAAACGACATCAATGAACTTTTTTTACTCTGCATATTAAAGTTCATTGGTCTATTTTGTATTTTGAATGGAACTTTTACTCACACATGATTTTGTAACACGCATGGGTCATTTAGAAAACATTGGTCCACTGAGTTACACAGATCTTCTAAATGTTGGAACATTTCATTATACAATATTAAAAAAAGTAACATTCCTTGAAATTATGACCATAGCTCATCAGAAAAGTGTCTAAATGTAGGAAAGCTGTGAAGTTCACAGCAGTGGATTCAAGTTTTCCAAAATTCTGATTTTTGTTTGAGAGTTTGAATTTTATCATTGGCAAAAAACACAATCAGTTGTTTTCCTTTAAGTGACAGGCTCACTTTTTTCATTTTTGAGGGAATGTCTGCTACCTACCCAGGCCTGAATAATCACAATTTGTCATTCTTTCAAGTAAAAATGGTGTTCCACAAAAAAAGCAGCTGGTTGAGCTCATAGCTCAAGTGCACAGGTGCTTTGCCTCAAGATGACTGTTGTATTTCAGTTATAACAGAAGTGCTTTGTGCAGACTTTTCATTTCATCATAGATACTGTTAAAAAGAAGTGAACTCGGCCGGGCGCGATGGCTCACTCCTGTAATCCTAGCACTCTGGGAGGCTGAGGCAGG